>NC_043715.1:1704588-1706271 GCF_006229205.1 Suricata suricatta
GGGGGGGTGGGGGCTGCACCTGCAGGGACACCTGGGGTTAGGGGTGGGGGGTCACACCTGCAGGGGCACCTGGGGTGGGGGTGGGGGGTCACACCTGCAGGGACACCTGGGGTGAGGGGTGGGGGACCGAATTTGCAGGGCCACCTCGGGTGGGGGGGCACACCTGCAGGGCCACCTGGGGTGGGGGCGCACCTGCACGGACACCTGGGGCAGAGCCAAGCCTTTAGGCTCATTTGATTTAGTAGCTGAGTCCCCTCCTCCAACAGAGGAACTCTCTCCTGGCGGCCCCGCCTTCCCTGGGGAGGAGCCTCCTGTCCAGGGCCCAGGTTCTCTGTCCAGGGGCTGCCAAACACTGCCTCGGGGCTCCTCTGAGAGCTGGGAGCCTGACCCAGGGCCCCCGGCCACATGCCCCATAGGAAACATGCCGCCTGGGCACTCGCCACTGGAGGTCCGCCATTTGTCACACGCACTGTGTCACTGCATCATGTGGGCAGCCGATCGTGAAGTCCAGCCTGCCTTTCCCACCCCTCCACCTCCCAGGTGGCTGCCCAGGGACTTGACCCTCAGGCGCCAGCGGGGAGCCCACTGCTGGCCCTCTGCCAACAGCGGGTTGTCACAGGTGTCCAGCGCCCACCCTCCCTCAGTTGCCCCCGTGGCACATGACAGCCAGACCCCACCAACTGCAGACACTGATCCACAAATCGCTCAAGTGACGGCAGCGCGCCCCGCTCACGGTGACAGGGCTGAGACCAGAGCTTCACGTCACTCACACAGCCTACTGCCTGGCCGCCTGTGTCAGTGCAGGTGCAAGGGACACAAGAGACAAAAAGATCCAACCAGCACATGCCCCTGGGAGGCTCAGAGAGCAAGATGGGCCTGAACGACACCACTGCTTCAGACAGGTGCTGGGAGGGCGTTCCCAGGACTCCTGCCAGGTCAGGGAGGACTTCCTGGAGGAGGCGGTGGGGAGGATAAGCAAGAGTGGTAAAGGTACAGGAGGCGGTGGGGGGGCATGTGAAGGTCTGGGGTGGGGGTGGAGGACGTGGGGCACCCAAGGGTTTGGGCAGGGAAAGGGGCCAGGGTAGGAGCTGGATCAGAACCTGCGCGCGGATGCTCCCAAGACTAGCAAGGGTCTCTGAAGGCTGGGGTGGGGGCAGGGCCCAGAAGCACGCAGTGAGGAGCCCTCGGCCGGGGTGGGAGGGTGGGCTGGGGGTGGCGGGGATGCAAGTGGCCCCAAGACATCTACAGACCCCGACAGGCCCACAGGGGTGGACGCTGTGCCGGTCACAGACGGCTGAGCACAGCCGTCTACGGTGGAGGCGGCCTGCCCGCGCCCGTCCACGGAGGAAGGTGGGGGGTGGGCGGGAATTTTAAACTATTCGGGTCCAACGAGAACTCGGAGCCAAGCAGTATGATCTGAAAGCGGACCCCCTTCTGCTACACTTATTTTAGTGGGGTTTTCGACCGGAGCCAGGATGTGGGGCGGGGGGGGGCTCCGTAGAGCCTGAGCCCCACCTGAGTCTCTGCAAAGCAGGCATACCCCCTGGTCAGAACTGCAAAGAGAGCAGATCAAATACCAGTGCCGCCTGCAAACCCAGAGAACATTCTAGACCAAGCCACAACAGCTGGCTTCTATTCTGCCACATCTTTCCCTGCCCCCATTCGTTTCCTATTAAAAAATCC
>NC_043715.1:1706371-1712533 GCF_006229205.1 Suricata suricatta
GGGGGGGGGGGGGGGGGGGGGGGGGGCCAAGGCTGACTCACAAGGGCAGCCAGACACCGACGGGGTCGAGACCGGCCCAGCCGCCAGCGCTCCCGCCCGGAGTGAGCAGAGGCCCAGCTGCCGGTGGTCTGGGGAGGGGTGGGGGCCGGGGGCCGTGTCAGGGTCCTGGGGCTGCAGGAACAGGCCACCGTGGCCCAGAGGGCGCAAACAGCCGAGTCCTCCCCCAGCTCTGGGGCCAGAAGTCAGCAATGCGGCGTCCTGCGATCCTCCGTGCTCCTCAGGGCTCCCCGGCTTGCAGGCACGCCACTCCCATCTCTGCCTCCCTCCTCCCTGGCCTTCCAGGGTCTCCCTAAGGACACTTGTCATTGCACTTGGGGCCCACAGCACCTAGGATGACCTTATCTCAAGACCCGTAACCACGGCCGCAATCACCTTACTTTATTCCAAACAAGAGCGCGGTCTGAGGCTGCGCTGGACCCATCTGTTGAGGCCCAGCGTCCCTCCCGCGGCAGGGCGTGAGCGCGCCACCCTGGGTGACCCTCCACGCCGGGCCAGGTTCGCCCCAGGAAGTGGTCTTGACCCCACGGGCCGCTCCCAGACCCCCCCCCCCCCCCCGCTTCCTGGGACCAGCGTCCCGGGCTGGGGAGGAGCAGTGCGCCATCTGCCCACTACTTCATCTGGGGCGGGGCCGGCCTCTTGAACCTCAGTTTGCTCATCCGTAGAAGGGGTAGAGTAAGGACCCACGAAGGGTCGCTCCAGATCAGGAGATCAAGTGCAGACGGCACACGGCCCGGGCATTCTCGTTAGTGGGTAACTTTTAGCAGCACTAACCAGACACGGTCTGTCCAGTCCCTGCTCAGAGGCCCCAGCAGCCCGCGGTTCTCAGTGCTGCCTCCGCCCTTAGGAGCAAGCTCTCACCCGGCTCCCGAGGTGGTTTTCGTGGCGGTGTGGAGAGGACGCCTCTCGGGCAGGAGCTGAGGACCAGAGGGCTGGGCTGGCAGGGGGGGGACAGGCTGTGCGTGGAAGGGCAGGACCCGGTGACACCTGGGAGACCCCCCTGCGCCCCGCCTGCTTCCCGCAGCACCCAGGCCACCTCTCAACTTACATCACGAAGCTCCCGTTGGAGTTCAAAGAAACTCTCTGCTATGAAAACAGAACCCTAGAGAGCCACCCTCCTGAACAGCTAAGACCGGAGTGCAGGCACGCCAGCGCCCCCCGTAGGCCGCCGGGCAGAGCGGGTCTGGTGAGCTCCACAGCCACGTGCTGGCAGGGGCAGGTCCTGCCCGGAGGAGGTGGCACGTCTGACGGGGACGGCGGGCCAGGACAGAACCAGGGAGCAGCAGGCATCAGCAGCGTCCTGGGGTGGACACAGGCGTCCCTGGCTGGAGGGGAGGAGGGGCTGGCTGGGGGAAGAGTTCCAGGATGAAGGGACAGCAAGCACAAAGGCCTGGGGGCAGGGGAGCGAGCAGCGGGTCAGGGAACAGGGAGGCCAGGCCTGGGGGCAGGGGCGGTGGAAACAACCCTGAGGGCTGCAGCTTCGGGCCTCTCCCGTCTTCACCCCCACAGGCAGCCAGTCTGCTTCTGGTGGGGGCCCGCTCGCCCGCACGCCCGTCTCTGGAATTCGGGCGAGCCCATACTCAGGCTTCCCCCGTCTTCGCTAACATGTCACGGCGCCTGCTCCCAAGGTCACGGAGGGACTTCTCGGGGCGCGGCCAGGCCGCAGCCTTCACGCCTCGGAAACGCCGGACGCAGCCTGCCTCTTGCCTTTCCGTCGTGGGATTCATTGTTTGTAACCCAACGCTGTATCTTGGAGGTTGTTTCCCACCAGCAAACACAGAGCTCCCTTGTTCTCTTCAATGGGTTTGGTGCCGAGACAGCTAGAGCCCGGCCCTGCCGGTCGCCGGTTTTGGGGACATCCCCGTGCCCGGGATACTTCACACGCGGACCTGCTTCCAGAAGCGCACCTGCCTGTTTCCACACATCTGCACTAACTTTGGGCGGATTGTCGGTTTTTAAGAGATCTTCCCCAAGCGGACAGGTCAAACACCGTGTTGTTTTAATTTGCATTCTGGTTATTGGGAGCGAGGCGGGTTCTTCCCTGTTACCTTCTGGGGCTTTACAAAGAAACTGGCAGGCTGCCACTGCCATCCCCATTTCACAGGTGGGAAAACTGAGGCTCCTGCAGGCCAGTCCTGTCCAGGGGCACAGCGGGTGCGCTGGCTGTCCGCTGCTGGGAGCCCAGAGAACAGGCCCATCAGGTCCCAGCCTTCGTGCCCGGGGGTGGGGGGTGGGGGGTTCATCCCAGTTGCCATGACAACCCACAGGCTCCTCTCCTCGCACCCGCTTCTCCTAAGGAGCTGATTTTCCAACATCATCTTGCCCTTCTCTCCGCCACCCCTCCCTGCCGCAGTCTATGTTTAGGCTGAGCGCCCCCCCTTCTCCCTCACCCCACACCCAGGCCCCCACACTCCAGGAATAGCAGGCAAGCCGCCACCCCGCGAGTAGCCTACATACCCATTGAGCAAGTGGAGAGATGGCTAATTCGGGAGCTGCACCTCCACCCGCGGGCGGGCGCACGGGACGGGGACGGGGCCCCAGCGTGTGGGGGAGGGGCCGGGCCGAGGCACCCGCATCTCCTGAGCCCAAGGAGAGCTCAGTTAAGTGGGGGTGCGCCTTCCTCAGGCACAAAAGGCTGGGCTGGGAGCCCCCCGCGCCCCCACGGGACACACATTTACCTAAAAGCCAGTTGGGGAAGCTCATGTCCGTGTCCTCTGTGGTTTGTCTACTTGATGTCCTGCCTGAACCCTCGTCTCTGAAATCGGTCCGTTACATTCAGGTAGCAAAGGCACCCGTCTGCCCAGGAGGTGCGCTCCGGGCCGAGGACCGCTGGCCCCGCTCTCTGGAAGCCCCCGCGCAGCACCAGGGCTGGGGGCCCAGCATGGTTCCGTGTGGGGCCACGTCCGGTGGGGCCGCAAACGGGGCAGCAAAGGGGATGATGCATCAGACGCTACCAGCAGGTGATCAGTACAAGTGGAAGACATGCCTGGTGGCCATTCTGCCCCTCCTGCCGTGGACAGGCCACCGAGCGGGCAAATCTCCACGCCCTGACCTGCCACCGTCTGATGGGGCCAGACATGGGGCTCTGCCACGTGGCCCACCAAATGTGCCGTGAGCCCGCAGGCCCAGGGTGGCCCCGAGCACCCACACTCCCGGGACCCCTGATGGGGCAGCGGGTGACGGTGGAACCGGAGCTCCCCCACCAGCACTGCCTGGTCAGCATCGCGGGTGACGGTGAGGACTCCACAGGGCCACAGAGGTCAGGGGCGGGCGGCTGAGCACCTGCCCCATGGGAGCCGAGACCCCAGTGCAGGGCCCTCTGGGGTGGGGGGCAGGGCGACCGCGCAGCTGGCAGGCCTCATGCCCTCTGGTGACAGTTACGCTGCCTGACTCAGGGAGGGCCCAGATTAAATCTACCCACCTCTCAGTCTGTGACCAAATGGCTCTTCCGGCCAAGCCCTCCCGGCCCAGCCTCCTCCACTGGGCTTAGAAGCTCCCAGAGCCGTGGGGACTTCGAGCTCAGTTTGTATTCCTGGTAAACGTGAGCTCCAGGAGAGGTGGGCCGGCGTCCCCACACCGAGGACAGTGGGTGGCACGGGGCAGGCGGCGGTGCGGGCTCTGCAGTGGACAGATCAGCACAGTTCTGCAGTTTTCCAGGGACGGCCCGTCTGTCCAGGTGCAGGCAGTGCCAGGGGGCGGCGGGGTGGGGAGGAGTGTCAGTGTGTGGGAGGGGGGGGACCACATAAGCAAAGGCCAGGAGGAGGGCTGGGAGGGGCGGGTCAGGAGGACGCGGTGGCGGGCAGGCACCCACCTGGGTCCCGGTGCCTGCGCCATGCTGTTCGCACAGAATCAACAAGTGTCTGCTGACCGAACAAACGAAACCAGGCCAGGCCCTCCGGGACCCCTGGCAGCAGGGATGCCAGTTGGGGCTGTGTCCTGTGCTCCTGCCTCTGCCCCCTGCTCCTCCCGGGACCTCAGTTACGGGACAAAGAGAGGCAACGGCGCCATCTTTCCAGTGCTTTCCCCCCAGGCCACCGTCCCTGCTGCTGGGCACCCTGCCGCGGCCTCCCACCCGTGCCCGTCCAGACCCCTCTGCACCGCCCGCCCTCCTTCCTGCGGGAGGGAGGCCAGTCTGCATCGGGGCCTTGGCCTTCGGGACCAGCAGCCGCAGGGGTGGGCCCGGCTCGCTACAGACCCACCGGGTCTGCGTCCCCAGAAGGGCAGACGTGTTCTGGAAGCGGGCATGTGGCCTGGCTCTGCGGCGGCTCCCGGGCAGGTGGCAGGGTTCCACGTGTGTGGCCGGGCACCCCAGCCCCTCTGGGCCCCCGAGACACACAGCAGGGGGCCCAGGGCGTGCACTCACAAAGCCCTGCAGACGGACGGCCCCCGTGGCGTTGCCGCTGCTGTGGTTCCGGCCACGCCTGGCCTCCTGGCCTCCCCCGGCCTGTCTAGAGCCTTCGCCCCAGGCTACAGGCCGGCCGGAAGGACAGCGAGGCACAGGATGTCCCACAAACTGCCCCGAGGAGAGACTGAGGCAGCACGGGTCTGACCGGGGGCCGCTCTTCCCCACGACGACAGAGCACTGTCTGGGCACCAGCTTTAGCCCAAAGGGACCCAAGTCCCCCTGTCTTCGGCCCCTCCCAAGTCAGGCAGGACACTGACCTCAGCTGCCCACCCCTCCCAGCAGGTGGGCGTCCCGGGTCCCAGACCGGTCACCCCCCTCGCTCCCCCAACTGGCCTGAGTCACCGGCTGCTGCCTGGGTCCCTGATCTGCAGGAGAAGCTGGGAGGGGTTCTGGTGCTGGGGTGCCATGAGCCCGGACCTCACAGGACCAGACAGGATCAATGACGTGTCTGTCAGAGACCAGGTCCAGGCCTGCGCAGGCAGCCAGCTGAGGGGCCGGGGGCCCAGGGCCAGCAAAGCCCAGGGGGTGCACTGTCCCTCTTAACAGAAAGTGCCTGCACCTGACCACGGGGCTCCGGGGAACAGGTTCTAACTTCATCATCTTAGACGCTCCAAGACCACCCCCCAGCAGCCACCATAGAGAACCAAGCTCAGGCTTCCTGATGCCAGGTCTTCCCTCGGCCCCGTCCTGTGCCCCAGTCCGCGCAAGGCCGCCAAAGACCAGAAGAGGGACCTGCGTGGCCCCGACTTCAGCTGTGGGGACACTCATCCTTCCCTCTGGGGTTGGGGAACAGACAGACAGCAGACGGAGGGCTGTGAGGTCAGATGTGGCCTTCTCCCCCGCCAGTTCCCAGACGGCTGCCCTGGGGCAGCGTGTCACTGCCGAGGGAGGAGTGGTGACCTGAAACGGGTGTGTGTGACCCAGGACCAGGGGATGGGACCCTGTTTGGGAAGAGGGTCCCTGCACACACGGCCACATGAGGGTTAGGGTTAGGGTTAGGGCACCAAGCTAGACACCTGGGGACAGTGGGGGGAAGGCCGGGCCTCAGGCCGCGCACCCCCGTGTCCACCTCCTCGTCGGAGGAGCAGGTCGGTGACCTGCTGGGCCGGTCACATGTGAGCAGCTGGGACAGGGCGAGCCTGCGCGTGGCCCAGAGGACCGTCCAGCGCAACAGGAGGGAGAGGGGCCCGGGTGCGCGAGGGGTGGGCGTGGCGCCTGCTGGCACACGCCTGCCAGCCAGCGCCGTCCCTCCCGTCGTCACCGCCACGCCAGGAAGTGCAAGGACTTGTTTTCAGGAAGTTTAAAGATAGGTGACAAGTTTACGTGTCACAGGTTGTAAGTGAAAGAGCAGATCTGGGGGAAAGGAGCAAAGTCGGGAGAGACGGTGGCTCTGAAGGGCCCCCCCGAGATGCCAGGAGGTGTGGGGTCCCCCCTCCGGCTGCCTGAAGCCTGTTTGGGGCGCTCTCCTCCCCAGGCACTGGGGAGGCCAGCGACACCAGCAGTGACCCAGGCCCCCACTCCCTGCTGCACCCCAGATGCCCTCAGGCTGGGAACATAGTTGGGGTTCAGGCCCCTGGGGAGAGACTATCCTTAGGCTCTAAAGTCTTCAACATTTCCTGAAAACAAGCGCGTCCCCTCGCGGGAACACAGCGCAGTCGGTGCTAGGGCACGACAAGTGTGTCCCCAGAAATCACCACGCC
>NC_043715.1:1712633-1733229 GCF_006229205.1 Suricata suricatta
AGCGGCACCGCGTGACACAGGGCTGCCCTGGGGCTGCAGGGGCCTGGGCGCACCGCATCACCCCGGGGGTCACGGGGCTGCGTGTGGGGGCCCCAGAGGGACGGGGCAGCGGCTGCTGGACCCTTGGGTGGCAGGTGAAAGGGTCTGAGCAGCATTTTTATTTAGGAGCAAGTGGGGGAGAAGCATCCAGCCGCCCGTCACCCCGAGACCTCGGCAGGGCTCGGCAGACTCGGAGCCCTGACCGGGGCTGACCGAGGGGGACCCTGCTCTCCACTCACACCTCGCAGGACCCTGACCCCAAACATCCCCGAACAGAGGCCGGGGCACCAGTGCCCGACTCCAGTTATGACCCAGGCCTGCTCGCCGACGGTCCCAGAAGTCAGACAGCACCCTGGCAAAGCCAGGCGGCGGGAGATAAAGCCCTGCTGTTGGTTTCAGGGGCCACAGTCTGCCGCTGACACGAATGATGGGCCCAGCGGGTCACGGGGCCCTCGAAGGCCGACGGGGCAGCTCATGGGCCCGGCGCTGCCCACGGCGCACCTGCCCCGGGAGAGCTCGGTGGGGCGACGGACGTCCCTCCGCCAGCGGCAGGCAGGCGAGCCCGCGGGCCCCTTGCGGAATGGCTCTGGATATGTGAATCCACTCCGTTTTTCTGGAAACGAGATTTACAAATCACACCGGAGAGCCGGGCACGCACCGTGCGTCGTGAACACGTGACATCAGCCTGGTCTTGGCCGGATGCGAGCTGACTGTGTGGTGTGGAATCACACCCTTCATGTGGCCTGACCCCCTGGCGGCCTGGGCGCAAGGCTCCGGTGGCCCCAGCTGCGGGCCGCTCCCGCCACGGGACCCGAACACCCGGCTGGGAAACACCAGAGCTCACCGAGGCCAGGGACCTCCTCCCAGCCGAGCCGGCCATGACCCCCGGTGGGCTGCGGCTTCTGGGGCGAGGGGCATGTTCTCCGCCGCCTTCCCTCCCCCAGACACGCAGCCCTCACCACGGCCACCTCCCAACAGCAGCCTCCCCCGGCCTGACCCCCAGAAAGCCAGTCCACACTCGGGGCCCAGACCTTCGCTGGGTCCAGTCACCCACAGGCCCGGAACATGGTGTGGACGGCACAGTAACGGCTCCCAGATGTCCACGTCCTAACCCCTGGGATGCGTGACAGTCCCCTCGCACAGCACAGGGATCTCGCAGAGGCGATTTAGTGTGGGACCCTATGGTGGGGAGAACGTTCTGGACTATCCAGGAGACTCACACTGGAGCCAGGCTTCGGACCTCAGAACGGAAGAGCATGTGGATCTAAGACACTGAGCTGACGCGTCTGTTACGGCAGCCGTGGAACACCATAGGAGGCCCAGAGCCGCAGCCCTGCGGGGACAGGGGCACAAGGACACCCCGCTCTCCTCTCTGCTCCGTGCCTCCCGCGGTCCTGGGCCCCGTGAGGCCAGGGCTATTGCTATCCAGTTCGACAGGTGGGAAAACTGAGGCTCAGAGGAGCAGGACGGGTTGTGTGAGAGCCAACAGATGCGTCCCAGGAGACACGGGATCCTGAAGTGACATCAGGCCGGCCAGCCCCCAGTCCTGTCCCTCTGGCTTCATGTGGGCTTGTCACACAGCACCCAGGACACCCCCCGAGGCAGGCACTGCTGTCCCACCCTGGAGACCAGGACAGGGGCGCCTGGGGGCTCGGTCGGTTCAGCGTCCGACTTTGGCTCAGGTCATCTCACGGTTCATGAATTCGAGCCCCGTGTCGGGCTCTATGCTGACAGCTCAGAGCCTGGAATCTGCTTTGGATTCTGTGCCTCCCTCTCTCTCTGCCCCTCCCCCAGCTCGGTCTGTGTCAAAAATAAACATTAAAAAAAAGAGAGAGAGACACCAGGTCAGTGTGGCTCAGGGAGGTGATGTGAGGTGTGAGAGTTTTGTGTCTGGGAAGAGGCGCCGGGGCGGCTTCCTCTCCGGGGGGAGGGTTGTGGCGGGGACCAGGGTGAGGACTGGGTCCGGCCCTCCCAGCCACCAGGCACCACGGGACGGCAGCGGGGGCCACAGTGCCCAGTTCTGCCCAAGGACAAGCTGACATCACAGACCTTCGGGGGTCCTGCGCACAGGGGAGGGCCCACCCGATCAGCCTGGCCACCTCTGGCCCAGACTCCGGGCGCCCCGAGCTCTGCCTCAGCTCTGGCTGGACGCAGCCCGTCCTCCCGCAGGAGCCGGTGCACCCTCGGGGGGGGGGGGGGGGGGGGGGGGGGGGGGGGGGGGGGGGGGGCGGAGCATCACTCATCACTGCACCTGCTCAGGAAAGGCCCACCGTCCCTCACAGGCTCCGGGAGCCCTGCCTGGGGGGTAGGGGTGGGGTTACACTAACCAGAGAGCCACTGTCTCCAGCCTTTACCGCAGCCTGGAGATGGGTCCATCATGAGCTCCTCTACAGACTGGGAAACTGAGGCTCAGAGAGGTGATGGCACTTGCCCAGGGCCTGAGCTCCCTCCTACCTCCCAGGAAGGCTTCTCCTAAGCAGGGAAGGGCAGCCTAGAAGGGGGATTGGTAGGGGGCCGGCTCACCCTGTGCCCCCATGGCGGGAACACAGCCTTGCCCAACACCTGACCTCCCCTCAAGGGTGTTCACAGATCTTGAGGGGTCCGGAAGGAGTGGTGCTGGGACCTTGGGGAAGGAGGGCAAATGGGGGCCTCCAGGTGGGGTGCCCAGCCTGAGGGCGTGGCTGCAGGGAGAGTGCCCAATGGGCAGGGGTGGGGGAGGGCTCCGGGGCTGTGGGGCTCAGCCTTTGGCTGGTGGGAAGTGCTGAGCCTGCCCTCGGGGAGCCTGACGGTGGCCGTGGGCGTGGGGGTGGGCAGGGCCTGGGCAGGTGAGGAGGCCGGGCAGATGGTGGAAGCTGAGCCTGAGCAGGAACCCCACGGACGACCAGCGCTCGGCCAGGGCGTGGAAAACCAGTGTGGTGGGAACAAGGGCCCAGCGCCCCTCTGGCGGGAACAAAGCAGGGCGCCGCTGCCGTGTCCTCATGGACGGAGCCCGGGGCCACGGCACGTCCCTGCAGGATCGGGGGGCGGGGGCTTCGAGGAGAGGGCACGCACATGTCCATGGCCACTTGGCTCACGGCAGCCATGGGGTGGAAGTGACCCAAGCGGCCACGGAGGGACGGCGCACGCGCATCTGTCCCGATGCAGAAGCCCCTGGGGCCAGGAGGGGGTGGAAATCCCGACGCCCGCCCCGGCCCAGAGGATGCGCAGCGTGAGGAGCCGTCGCCACAGGACAGACCCCACGGATGCAGAGCACGGCGGTGGCGGGGCCGCACGCCAGTCGGGGAAGACGGAATAGTCCGGAGGTGGTGTGGTCGGCCGGCCACGTTAACCTGCGCTGCGCTGTTGACCCCTGGAGAATGGCCGATGGCTCAACTTCACGCTACGTGTATCTTACTAGCCGTAGACTCCGGACAGCATGGCACCAACGGCCAGAGAGGGGCTCTCACTCTAGAGAGATCTTCCTGAGACCCCCAGACAGCCAAGCGAGGACACGTGCACCCCCGTGCTGGCCTGTCAGTCGGGGCCCCTCCACCACGCCCCGACCTGGCCTCCAAATCTTTTTGACCCAGGGCCCTCGGTAGCCACACCGGTCGTGGCCGGCGGCCAGAGCCCACCCAGAGCCGCTCCAGACTTGGGGCGGGCTGCCTCAGGCCAAGGGCACCGCAGTGGGGACATGGGTCATAGTGACAGAGGCCCAGCCATCTCCCGGCCAAGCCGCCTGCTGAGCAGGTAACAGGTGCTCAGCCAGCACAGGGACCTGGGGCCACAGGGTGGGGCAGACCCGACGCTCCACACTTCCCCCCATGGCAGCCCAGGGTTCAGGTCCACACCCCGGCCGGAGACGTGAGGAAGGAGGAGGTTGGGAAGGACAGCCCCTTCGGGCCTGCCAGAACCCGCAGGTGGAGACAGAGACGAACCGTGTCCCAACGCTCTGGGCTCTTCCAGAAGGCAGGGCACACAGAATTTTCCACCTGGGTGCTCTGTGCGTGGGGTTCAAATCCCAGGCCGGCTGGTCAGGGAGTCTCCCACCTTGGGAAGCCACGCTCCTGTCCGGCCCCCACTCGTCCCCATGCTAAGTACTTGCTGAGCGCCTGCCCGGCGCTTGATTCACGCCAGGCCCGGGACGCAGCCTCCCGCACAGGCAGCCGGGGTGCCTGATGGAGGAGGGACGGGGGCAGGTGGGCGGGCCCATGCCGGCCACACTGCCCTGCGGAGACGGGGTGGCACAGCCCCCAGGTGCTCGGGGATGGCGGTGCGCGGCGGGGACACGGTGGTCCTCGCGAGTGACCACCTGCCCCTCTCCCCCATGGCGGGGCACGTGGCCGCCGGGATGGGGACTACAGTTCCCAGCATTCCTTGCAGCTGAGTGGCCACGTGACTGGGTTCTGGCCAATGGGGTGTGAGCACCATGCCCGCACGCCCTGCTTTGCTCACGCCTTGGAGAGGGGCCGGCATTGATGTCACCTGCGGAAAATAAGCCTCCCTCCTGATGAGGCCACCGTGAGCTTTTTCCTGTGTGAATAAGACGAAACCCCCCACACGCAGCCCTTCCCGTGCACGAGCCCGGACCGGGGATCCGCTCACTGCTGCGCGGCGATCGCCAGCCTTCTTGCAAAGCCTCTTCCTCACCCGGAGCTGGAGCCCGTTACCCGTTGATAAGGAGTCCCCCAGGATCCACCACGTTGTCATGGCGGCCGGAGCCGACTAGCATCCCAGGGGCAGGGGGACAAACGTGCCTGGAGCAGACGAGGCCCAGAGCACGAGCACAGTTCTACCTCAGCTGTGACATGGGCCCAGGAGGAAGGACAGGGACCCCAGGGCGCCTGGCCCACAGTGACCAGCTGGCACACCTTGCCAGCGATCCTGAGACCCAGCATCGCAGTCCCACTGTGGGGAGCCGTGAACTCAGGATGATTTCGCAGAAGCCACTGGATGAGCAGTAAAGGGACCTCGTGGGGCAGTGGCGGCAGGTGCATCGTGTGCACTTTGTCCACCCTGCACTTAGTCTGGAGCCTCCTAGGAGGCAAGCTTCACAGGGCATGGACCCGGCCCTCCCCCCCGCCAGTGCTGGGCCGTTGATGCTTTCACCACCTACGGCAAGTTCTGATACGGCCAAGTAGGAAATGGAAAATCAGGCGGATGCAGAGGGTGCCCGACCCCCAGGCAGGGAGACGGAGGCTGAGCGGCAAAGCGTCTCTCCGAGGGGTCCACGCGAGACCCGGGTCTGGCAGCCTCCGTGTGACAGGGCAGCTGCCAAGGTCCCCACCTCCCGTGTGGAACAAGATCTCCGAGCAGAAGGCAGAGCAGGGCTACCACAGGCCTGTCCTACCCGGAGCACCACCCCTCTGACCCCCGAGGCTCACGGCTGGCACTGGCCCCGGCCCAGGTGACCGCCAGCAACCAGCCAGACACCCCCTACCCCCGGGCGCTCTCAACAAAGAGCCGCTGGTCTGCGGGGATGAGGCTTTCCAGACCCGGCAGGGGCCTATCTCGAGTCTACCGGGCGAGCAGCGCATGCGCAGTCACCTCGGGCTGGCGGGGCAGCGGTCAGAGTCCACCGGAACAGTGTCGGTGCACAGGAAGACGGGACCCAGGGCCCAACTGGAGAACTATTGAGTTTGTTGCTGGTTCGCACCAGCCCGTAGGATCCCAGGGTGAAAACCGCGATGCCGCCTACTGCAATCCCCGAGTGCTTCCTGGTGGCGCGGGACTTGCTGAGCATTCCACAAACCTCCCCCTGTTCTGTTCTGCTGCCCGGGAGTGGTGCCAACACCCAGAGGAGGAAACCAGGGCCACCACGCTTGCTCCTCAGACACGTCCATCTGCATCAGAAAGAATCACTTCCTTCCTGTATCTGCTGCGCAGAGAAAAGTCCTGACTTCAGGGGCCTCACAGTCCCGACAAAGTAATCAAGGCAGATGCCAACACAGGGCTCACAGAAACAGAAAGGGAGCAGCCGACTCCCCTCCTCGGAGTCGGGGTTGAGTTCAGAGCGGTGCATTTGAACTGGGTCTTGAGGGTTGTATAGGAGCTCACTGGGCTGAAGGAAGGGCATTCCTAGAAGGAACAGGATGTGCAAAGGGGAAGGCCGCCCAGAGGGTGGTGGGGCACCCGTGCAGGATGTCCGCCACGGGGTGGTGGGTTCAGAAGCCAGAAGTCAAGGAGGCTGCGTTTGGCCGGAGGGTCTGGACTTTATCTGGGAGATCAGACTCCTCCTCTTATGGCAGCTGATGTGCCCGTCTGCTGACTGTAGAGATGACCAGACGGGAGGCACTGAAGACGGGCAGGTGAGCTCTCGAGCGGAAGGTGCCCGTCTCCCAGCTCTGCGCCAGCACAGACCTTCTGTCCAGCTGGGTCGACCCCCGGCGCAGAATCCAGGCCCCCGAGACAGGCCGCTACTGTCATTTCCACAACCAGCTGGGCTCCTGGCGGCCAGTCTGACACCTGCGTCTCAGTTACAGAACATGCCCAGTGGGGTCGGACCCTGGCCGCCTGATCTCTCTGCCTCCCGAAATGCTCTTATTCTGAGTGCCACCAGCAGGCCCAACACACCCTCTTCAGGGACTGGCCCAGTAGGTCACCGGGTCAAGCTTAGTCAAGCCTCGGGGTCCAGGAAGGGGACAGTCACTGTCTCCAGGGGGCTCGTGGGCCCGTGGCTGCAGGACTGAGACCTCCCAGAAGGCTGTGCCGTGGGGAGGGTGGACGGGAGCAGGGCACATGGCCCCTGCAGCAGGGACCCCACCGAGGCCCCCCGCCACACCACAGCCACGCTCTGACCCGCCCAGGCACGAGGAAGCACAGGCGGAGCTGTGGGCTCAGGAAAGTTCCAGGCGTTAAGCCCCAAGGCCAGACTTCAAGCGCCCAACTATTCTCAAACACATGTCTCTGTTTTCCCTGCGAAGCGGGGGTCATATCACACACGGGGGTTGAAGCCTGGGCGTTTGACTTCAGCCCCCCAGCAGGAGCGCCCTGAAGGCAGCTCCGCTCTGGGGAAGGAGGAGCTGTAAGTGGACTTTGTGACATGCAGAAAGGTCCAGCGTGTCTGACCGGAGACACAATTATGAGCTGCAGAAGGAGCATAACGCACTCCTATACGGGCGCGGGCGGCCACGGGCACAGGAGAGCACCCTGGACGGAACGGTCCCTACATGACAGTGGCGCTCTGAGGGGTCGGGCCTGGACGCCCAGCGGTTCATCGGACGCTTCATCTTTAACGAGGAGAACAAGGAACCGTCACATCAGGACAGGCTGGGGGCCCGCGGTCTGGCCTGAGACCAGAGTGAAGAAAAGCCGTGCTGGCGGGGGTCCTGCTGCAGAGCCCCAGGCATGGGGTCCCACCGGCCAGCGCGGCCCCCTGGGTCACGGCAAGCGGACCCTGCCGCTGTGCAGGCCCGGCTCCTGGCTTCCATCCAAGCCGTGCAGGGTTGCGGAGGGACGGGCGGCCGCTGCCCGCCTGGGGACGAGCCTGCGAATGCAGGGGGCTCCCTGCTCTGGTGCCCCGCGGGCCGGCCTCGGCCTCCCGCGTGCCCGACGGCCTCCCCGAGGGCTGGGCTGGCTCCAGGATGGACTCCAGCTTAAGCGTTCTGCGCGTCCCTCAGGCTGGGCCAGCCCTGTAACAACCGGTTTCCTGTTCGCCCCGAGTCAAGCCGACCCCTGACCTCGCCAGGGGACACAGCGGCCGTTCTGGGCCTGCCGTCCGGGAGCGAGCACGCCTGTGCGCATTCTTGCGGAAACCAGCCAACGGGACGGGACCCGGTGAGGCCTCACGGTCCCACTACCCGGTCCAGCAAATCCACGGGACCGAGGGCCAGGTGAGCCCACCCGGATGCACGCAGCAAACGCCCGACTGAGGCAAGTTCTACAAGAACTTGGTTTGCTCAACAAACCCGCCACCAGGAGACGAGCCCGGGAGGGAGGGAGGGGCCCGGGAGGGAGCCCGTTGCTGACGCCCGACCCAGGAGGCAGATCCACCAGTAGCCGAGATGGAGCCGAATGTGCTTAAATCAGGATCAAAATAACTAATGAAAAGGCGAGGCAGCCGTAGCAGGAGGACTTGTCTGGAGGTTTAAGGGTATGAGGTACTGGGGCTATTTTTTTAGATGGAAGGATATTAAGCTTATGTTTCTAGTTATTTTTATTGAGAGAGAGAGCGTGTGTGAGCAGGGGAGGGGCAGAGAGAGAATCCCAAGCAGGCTCCGGGCTCAGCACAGAGCCCAACCTGGGGCTTGATCACATGACCCTCGGATCATGACCTGAGCCAAAGCCAAGAGCAGGATGCTTGGGGACCTGGGTGGTTCAGCTGGTTGGGACTCTCTTCCCTTCTCTCTGTCCCTCCCCTGCTCGGACTCCCTCAAAATAAATAAGCAAAAAAAGAGTTGGATGCCTAAGTGACTGAGCCACTCAGGCACTGCAAATTATTTTTATCTTTATTATTTTTTTAACGCTTATTTATTTTTGAGAGAGAGACAGAGTGAGCAGAGGAGGGACAGAGAGAGGGAGACACAAAATCGGAAGCAGCTCCAGGCTCTGAGCTGTCAGCACAGAGCCCGACACGGGGCTCGAACCCACGAACAGTGAGATCATGACCTGAGCCGAAGTTGGACGCTTAACTGACTGAGCCCCCCAGGGGGCCCGTTTTTTACCTTTATGAGACGGCAGGGTGCCTGGAATCTGCGGGGAGGGCGGGTCAGGGCTTGGTGGACGGACTCAGGAGTCCCAGGCTCAGGCCAGGAGAGCGGCCCAAGGGGTCACACAACCTTCCCTCCACTTTGCACATATTTGAAATTTTCCACAGTACAAAGGACACTCCCACGTTCACAACAGCAGCCAGAAGGCAGAAGCAAAGGGAGTGCCCACTGGTGGGGGGACAAAATGGGGTCCAGGAGACAACGCGACGACGCTCAGCCATGGAAGGGAAGCGCTTGCGCCCCCCCTCCCCGTGGCAGCCACAGACCTGGAGACCCTCCCCGCAGAGTCGGCCATCACAACAGGGCACACCTGCAGGGCCGCACTCACACGGGTCCCTGGAGGGTCCGATCCACAGATGGGGCGGCAGGTGGGTGGCCGTGCTCTCTCGGGCACAGAGCTCCCATCTGGGGGCAGGAGCTGGTTCTGGACATGGGGCAGCTGGGCGCATGACACTCCGAATGTGACTAACGTCCCCGGCCCGCTCACCGGAAAGTAGTTCTGGTGACAAGTCTGTTACGTGTGTTTTACCACAACTCGGGTTTTTAAAGAAGCAGGTGCTTCGAGGTGGGGGTGGCTCCCTTCCAGGTGGGGACAGGGACCTCAGTGCCTTTGGTCCTCAGCACTGGCTCTCCAGGCGTGTCGGCTGAGGTCAAGGGCCTGGGCTGGGGGTGGGTTGTTTCATTCTAGCTCCTGCCCTGGGAGGACCCCAGCCTCAGGGCCCGCCGTGGCTCCCAGGGAGCCCCAGGGGGACAGGTCGGTGGGCTGCAAGCTAGCCCCGCGCAGCCACGCTGGGCCCAGTCCCAACAGGGCAGGGAGGGAGGTGGCCTCGAGTTAATGTTCCTTGTCACCCCAGGAAAATTCCTCCTCCAGGCGGCTTTCAGAGCTGAGAGGAAGTGCTGAATGGGCCCGAGTGGGGAGGGTGGGGCCCATGGCCTGTGCCCGGGGTGAGGCCCCCCCCAGCAGAGGAGACAAGCGGCCCAGCACCCCAGCAGCAGGGTAAAGGGGTCACGGTACAGGTCACGGCACATGGACCTCCCTTCCGAGGCTCTGGGGGCGCCTTCCCCCCCACCCCCCACTGTGCTGCACCAGCCATACTGTCACCAGCCACAAGGGGGAGGCGTTCTCCTGCCACAGGAGGGAGGCAGAGCTGGGACTGAGGTCTGCACCCGCAGGGCGGGGGGCTGGGGGCACAGGGGAGGAGGGTGTGGGAGCCAGGAGGCTAAGGGGAGATGGGCACACACTTGGGGGCTCCCTGGCACGCCCAGGGCGCTCGAGTGGCGCCGAGTGCGGGAGGGGCCAGGGTCCCCAGCTGTTTCAGTCCCCTGCCCCGAGGGACCCAGGCCGGGGAGGCTGTGTGACAGCACCGCTGGCAGATGAGCTCAACAGGGCATCGGGGTGGGAGGGACCCGGTCTCCCCGGCGACACCAGCAGAGGAGCTGTCCCCAGGCACCCAGGAGCACCGCGGGGTCAGGGCTCAGAGCAGGGCAGCCTCGCGACCCGCTCTGGAGGGGGCCCCTTGCTTGGTGCTGCCCGTCCCTGGCCCAGCCTCACGCACCAGACAATGAGGAACACAGGCAGCAAGGGGGGACCCCCCCCCCAGCCTCCACGAGCTCAGCCTCAGGAGGGTTTGGACTCCAGCAAACCAACGCGGCCAACGGGGAAGAGCAGCAGACGCTGAAAGCCCAGATCGCACGCGGCTCTCCAGGGAAGGCGCACGCGGCCAACAAGTACATCATTATCCCGCCGTCCGGGAAACACGAATCCAAACTCCAACCCCCACGGGCCCTGGGGGAGTGGGGAGGGGACATTCAGACAGACAACAAGAGAGAGTGTGAGCAGGGGAGGGGCAGAGAGAGAAGGAGAGAGAATCGGAGAATCCCAAGCAGGCTCCGTGCTCAGCACAGACTTCTGCCTGGGGCTTGATCCCACAACCCCGGGGCCAAGACCTGAGCCGGAATCAAGAGCCAGAAGCTTGGGTTCCTGGGTGGTTCAGCTGGTTGGGATTCTCTCTTCCTCCCTCTCTTCCCAGCAGGGACAGAAGTCACCGGAACCCACCCCCAGTGCCTGTGGGCATATGGAACGGGGCGGGGCAGGGGCTGCGTGGCTGGTCCCCACGTTGCCCAGCAGTTCTGCTCCCAGGGGGGCCCGTCCACGAATGTTCGAGGCAGTGGAGTCCATCCCAAAGTGGAAGCCAGCCGTGGACAAGCAGGCGGGACACACGCAATCCACACGCCAGATCACGCGGCCGCGGGGAGGAACGCAGCTGACGCCCGCAGCGCCGCGGACGGACCCTGAGGACGCAGTGCCGGCGCATCTGACAGAGGAGGACCGAGGCGCTCCCGACCTCCATCCCGCACACGGGAAACGACCCTGGCTCCGCGCCCTCCCCAAGTCCGGGCAAGGCTCGTGAGCACAGCGCCCCTGTCAGGGACCAGCTCTCCCCTGCTCCGTGTCCCGCGGGGTGTCCGTGCTCGGCAACCCCCTCACGCTGGAGGTGCACACGTGACCCAGAGTGGTCACTCAGAGACTTTCCAGACCGTTCCCTCACGGGTACTGGGAGCTGACATCTCCTTCCCTCTGAGGGCTGCAGGGCCAGGGGGCACAGACCCGCGGTCTTTCCCACCACCTGCAGGGGACCTGCTAGACAAGGGGACGAACAGAGAGAGGGACAGACAGAGCCCTGGTGTCCTCTGAATGCTGGATCCAGCCATGCCTGACGGCAAGCCACGGAACAAGAGCCGCACGGCTCCTTTTTTCTGGAACTAATTTGAGTTGTGATTCTGTTGTTGGCAGGGCAGTCCTGAGTCAGACACCAAGTCCCGCCTTCCAGACACAGGTCTGCAGGAGTCGCAGCGGCCAGAATCACTCCTCAGAATCCCCCAAAGCAGACATTTCAGAGTCTCTGGTCACGCAGCCGACATAGATCCTTCCACGGTGGAGACTAAGGTCGGCGGCGTGCTCATGCCGCGAGGGGCTCCTTCCTTCCCTGCCTCCGAGCTGGTGGGGGCTTGCACGCCATGCTGGGTGGCACAAGGCCTGGCAGAGCCCATTGGCGGGACCTGGGAGGGGCAGGGGAGGCCCAGGCCACAGCCTGGGGGAGGCGCGGTGGGCAGGACCAAGACTGAAGTTCCAGGGGAAGAAGCGGCCGGGGTGTTTTGAGAACAGTGGCCTCTGTGAGCCACTGAAGGTTCTGTCCGAGACGGAGATCAACCCCCTTCCTTCTCGCCAAGCCATCGGGGACCCCACACCACATGCCTTGGGCAGGTGGTTTTTCATGGGAAACGCCAGGAAAGCTGAGCAGGGCTCCAGGGCTTGGGGGCGCGACTCACGAGTGCACAAGACCCGGGGAGGAAAGGGAAGTTTGTGGGGAGGGCAGGGAGGGCGATGGTGGCCCCAACCCCGCTCTCTGCAGGGCAGGCTGATTTCAGGCAGCAGCTGTGATATACCGATGCAGAGGCGCAGGAGGAACGGAGTCCGTGAGCAGGGGAACAGCCTGGCTGTGGCGTAGCCACGCAGAGGACAGTGGTTGGATGGGGGCCCCGGGTCCACATCCCCTTAGGGTTTCAGCCTGACCTCACGTGGCACAGGGTCCCTGCAGACCTAGTTAGCAGGAGGTCGGATGGGTTAGAGTGGCCCTAAACCTGATGATGTGTCCTTACAAGAGGGGACACGGACAGCAGGAGAGGACAAGTGAGGACGTAAGCAGAGGCTGGAGGGATGTGGCCACAGCCAAGAAGCGCCTGGAGCCCCCAGAGCTGGGAGAGGCAGGAGGGACCTGCCCAGAGCCTCCAGAGGGGAGCACATCCCACTGCACCCCTTGACTTCAGACTTCTGCCCCCAGAGCTGGGAGAGGACAGAGTCCTGTCGTTTCAAGTAGTGAGGGGCAGGTGACCGTGGACACGCACACGGGGGAGGGTCAGGAATGTTCCCCAACAAGGGCCAGCAGCCGGTGTGGCTGGAGCTCGGGATAAACACTCCCTTCTTCCTTCAAGGACCACTCTCGGGGCGCTGGGGGAGCTCAGTTGGCCAAGCGCCCAACTTCGGCTCAGGTCATGATCTCGTGGTTCGTGGGTTCGAGCCCCATGTCAGGCTCTATGCTGACAGCTCGGAGCCTGGAACTGCTTCAGAGTCTGTGTCTCCCTCTCTCTGTCCCTCCCCCTCTCATGCTCTCTCTCTCTCTCTCTCTCTCTCTCTCTCTCTCAAAAATAAACATTAAAAAAAACAACCCTCGTGGGAGCTGTGTCAATCAGCTACAACGCTGTGTAACAATCCCTCCCAAAAAGAGGGGACTTGAGACAATTGTCACTCTCACCTGCGCATCGGGCTCTTCCTGGCCTCTCACGTCCCCAGGGAGGGGCCCCAGTCATGCGGTCATCATGCTGGCAAGGGCACGAGAGGGGCGGGCTGGGGGCTGGACGCCACTCACACCCCATGCTGCTGACCAAAGCACACAGCTGAGCCTCTAAAAGGAGGGACCCCAGACTCCACGGCAAAGGGTGTGGCCTGCAGGGGGGCTGGGGGGTTTGGAATCAGGAACAGACATGCCATTTACCGCAAGTGCCTGCTGGGCTCCAGGCTGGACTGAAACAAACTCTCCAGGCCTGACCAGGGTAGACACGGCTGTCCAGGCACGGAGTGTGCGTCTCTCAGGTGGGGAAACTGAGGCTCGGGGACTGCTGGGGGTCAAGGGCAGGGGGGTTCTCTCCGCATCCCTTTCCCTGCCTGCGCTGACCAGTCAGGGAGGAGAGCACTGTCCTTGGATTTTCCTCGGGACCCACCAGGCACCTGCTCCTTACAATCCATTCTGCAGAGTTGAAAACACAGGCCCAGGGAGGTTGCCTGAGGCCAGAGCTGCAGACCGCAGGGCTGCTTACCGCCTCCCTTGAAGACGGGCTCCCGCTGCCACAGGAGGGCTGGGGACCAAATTTAGGGGGATTATCCCGTGGTTGCCAAGTCTGGGGACAGATCACCGGGACCGACCCAATGTCCCTTTCTCCAGGGCCTCGTAAAAGGCACCGGGCTCTCCTGAGAGGCAGCGAACGCAGGGGAAGGCAGGTTAAACAGGCCCGGAGACCCCCGGCCTCCCCCGGACTCGGCCAGCACGGCGCGGCTTCCTGTCCCCCGCGTCACCCAAGCGGCCAGTGGCAAAGTCCCAGGCTCTGTGCGTCCCGTCCCGTGGAACAAATGGAGCGAAAGTGAGCAACCAGCCCAGTGGCATGCAACAGCGCATCCCGGCCCCGCGTGCCAGGGGGCGGCACCACGGGGCAAGACGCGGGTGCTGGAGGTGCGGGCGGGTGGCGGCCCCCGGGCCCCGCACCTGCCGGCCACTGGGAGGCACCATACACAGTAGGCACGAGACCCAGGCCCGAGCTCGAGCCCCTGGACCTCCGGGAAGGAACCCGAGGTTTGCCAGTGCACACGGCCCCCGAAGCAGCAGCCTCTCGCCCCGAAGTGACCCTCGGCGGGCCAGGCCCCCGGCCCCTTCCCAGGACCTAGCGCCCCGCTCCCCAGTCCCTCCTCTGGTTTCAGGTCGGGAACAGATGGCTCTCGCCCAGCAGGAGGCCTGTCCCAGCAGGTGGCCGGCCCTCCCCCGACAGCAGGAAGCTCGAGGGCCCTGCAGAGAGCGCCCCGCACTGCAGGGACCCGGAGAGCTGGCCGCACCGCGGGGCGGGAAGGGGACAGGCATGACCATTCCAGAGAGTGGCCTGGGGGTGACGCGCCCCGGCCGCGGGCAGACTCCACACACGCAGTGTGTGACGTGCGTTCACGGTCTGACTCTGGAGAGCAGAAACCAAAGAGCCTCATGGGCAAAGTCACAACACGGGCAGGGAAGATGGGGGCGGGCAGCTCTGTGGCCCCGTGCGCGCCTCCTAACACCTCCCACAGGGACCCTTGCGACCACAGTGCCACCCGGTCTTGCATGATCCCCTCTGCTCAAAATCCTTGGCCACGTCCGCCACCCAAGGTCGCCTACCCACAGGGCCCGGAGGATCGGGAGGACGGGGTCTCTGGGGCGCGGCCGGCCCACGCGGGGACCCAGTGACCGCACTCGGCCAGGGCTGCCCCCCTGGCGCCCCCCAGGGGAAATCAGGGCAGCCTTCCTGCCAGGCCGTCCGGCAGCCTCCACCACCAGCTTCGACGGCATGCATCTCCCAGCCGGCAGCCCCCTCTCCAGGAGGTGACACTGCAGGGTGGTGCCAGCCTGCGGCCTGGCGGGCGGGCGGGCGAGCGAGCACAGTCCCTGCAGCCTCGTCTGCAAGACTGAGCGATCAGATGCACCCAGAACATTCTGTCAGAGCCGGGGGTGGACCAGTGTGGTGCATCCGTGCCCCCCAATATCATGTAGCCTTTAGAGGGACACACGGGTCTGGACGGCCTGAAACGGAAACACGTCCCTGACGGGAGCGAGCAGAAAAGATGAACCGGAGAACATGGCCGTGAGCGAGGTCCCGTGCCGGCACCTGCCCACGCGCGGAGGGGGCCTGACACAAACGTGCGCCGTCCCCTTGTGCCCGATGTCGGCGCCCCAGTCAGCGAGGTCCGGAAGCGGGGAGCCCCGTGTGATGGGGGGTCAGGAGCCCGTGGTGGCCCGAGGCTCCGTCACACGCCCAGGTCACTCCGAGCACGTCACCTCCTCTGGGGACACTGCACCAGCCCGCGTCACCGGAAGGAGACAAGAGGTTGTGAGACCACACACGTCACTTTCATCAGTGTTGCTGCGAATGTTCTATTGTATCGTCCACCTCCGCCTTCGCCCAGCTTGTGAACTGAACCTCCCGGTAGGTGTGACGTCCAGGAAGACACGTGGCGTGGACAGGGCTGGGCTCTGGCCGGTGTCCAGCATCGGCTGCGGGTCTTGAAACAGACCCCCCGTGGATGGCCGGGGGGAGGGTCGCTGGGTCCCCTCTGAGGACATGAACAGGTCTGGGGGGAACATGGTTACGTGATACCAGTGCGTTTTATGGTTTTAATGTTTCTTTTTGGGATATATTGCTTTAATAATAATGTTAAAAACAGAACACCCCCCCTCAACTTCAGATCCTGGAAGTTTTGTTTCCTTCAAGAAGGAAGGATGCCTCAGTTAATGTTCTGGCAGACGCCTCCTCCTCCCTGGACGCCGTATCGGAGCCCCGGGAACGGCTCGGTGCAGATCCAGACCTCACAGAGGCCGCGAAGTCAGGGCGCACAACGGGAGGCACCCCGGCAGGGCGCGGAGGGCCCGCTGCAGGCACAGCAGCTCGGCCTGGGCATACAGCAGGCACTCGGGAAGGGGCTGGGCAGTTGGAAACCCCTCCCGGAGCAGGCCTCCCCGAGGTTTTGCACACCAGACCCTTCCTGTCCTGGGGACCACACTCTGTTGAGAGAGCACTTCCTGGCCGCTGGCTCCCCCATATCCATGAGTGGGGGTGCCCAGAGTTTGGTCCAGGCCTGAAGGGCAATAGCCTGGTGGGGCACCCAGTCCTGACGGCACCACTGCCTGGCTCAGAGACCTGGGCGCCGCACCCTGGCCATGCTGTCCACGAGACTCACCTCCTCGCCTCCCACCCAGAGCGGCGGCCCGCTGGTCAGAAGCATCTGGACAGTGGTCAGGGAGCGCTGACGCCCACGTGCGGGAGGGGACGGCTGTCCGCCTGTCAAGACTGGCCTCTGGCACCCGAGCGCCTCTTCGGGGCCCCTCCTGTCTCCTCCCACCCACAGCTCTCACTCAGCCAAGCATCACACGACAGACGCCAGCTGATGGCCGGCACGCGCGCCCGTCTGCCCTGATGACACAGCCAGCCTCGTGCACAGGAACGGGTGTCCTCAGCCACCCCCAGGGCCTCCCAGCACGGCCCCACGTCCTGCCCACACGCCCAGGTCCGACTGGGGCTGCTCCCCGGAAAGAAGAGTCACCCTCAAACCGCACAGCTGCCCCCACGCCTCCCCGGAAACTGCCGGCTCCCAGCGCCAGGCCGAGGGGTCAGCGCTGGGCCATGCTGTCCACGCGACTCACCTCCCCGGAAGCCGGATGAGGAGGTAGGGCGGGACGGACAGTCCTTGGGTCATGGTCCTTGCTCGCCTCCCGAGCGTGTTTTGGCTCTCTGCCCCCTTACCTGCCATGTTTCAGCCTGGGGGCGAGCCCGGGGCAATCCCCACGACGCAGGACCCCAGGGGAACTGACCTCCACCACCCCTGTGGAGTCTGGTGACCGCCCCTGGCCGCACAGTGAGGCCAAGGTGCAGACCCGACCCCCGCCTGGAGGATGCCAGGGCCCAGCAGGGTGACACCAGGTACCCAAGCAGGAAGATGCGGTTCTAGCCTCCATGAGCTTTGCCAGGAGGCGCTGCCTTGCTGGACCCGGGAGGGTCCACATTGCACCTCGAGAATCCGGGGGTCCTGAGGTCCCCTTGGAAAGGACAGCATAGCGGAGGTGAGCCTGGCTGACTCGGGTCCCTCCCCAAGAAGCCAGTCCCAGCCCCGAAGGAAGCTGCCCCGGCCGTGGGGGCAGGTGGGCCCTGAGCATTCATCGGTCCGGAGCACGGCTGGCGCGGACGCTGTTCCAGGCGCCGGGGACTCACAACGAGGCCCCGCCTGCCTGGACTTTCTGCTCCAACAGAACAGGATTCGCACCTGGGGATGCGGGCCTCCTTTGACAGCTCCCGCCACCGCCAGAGGCACTGCCAGAGGCACAGACGGGGACACCGGCGGTCATGGCCGGGAGCTCACAGAACCTGCTCAGCCACCCTCTCCAGCACTGTCGACCAGCTCGGGCCACTGCCGAGGTGTCCCGGGGCCACCATGGGGCGGGAGGCTGACCAGCCCACCCCCAGCTCGGCTCCCGCCAGAGCCTTCCTCCGGGGGCAGGGGGGAGGGGGTCGGGGGAGGGGGGAGGGAGGCGGGTTGCTGGGTGACACAGAGCACCTGCGGGACACTCACTCGAGGTGGCCTCCGGGGCGGCGCTCGGCTCCCCTGGCAGACACGAGACATGACTGGACAGGAAGTCACGGGGGAGGACAGCAGTCCCCTCTGCCCTGATGAACCCTCCTGGCACCCCCATCGCCTCTGCCCCGTGGGCCTCCTGTCAGGAGCGCAAAGGCTCCCAGCATCCCGGGGGCTCGTGAGGAATGAAGGCAGGTTCTCAGGCCCCACCCAGACCCCTGAATCAGCAGCTCTGGGGGTGGTGGCTGTCCACGTTTCACACACCTCCAGGTGCTGGCGACACAGGACGCTGCCTGGAAGGCTTCAGAGAGCTGAGCCCAGGCAGCACCTTGGGGGCGCACAGGCCCCAGGGTGCCTTGGGGCCCCGGCTGATTCCGCCACACAGGGGTGGGGGCTGGGACGCAGGCTGCAGACCTGCCCGACCCCGCGGCCCCTTGGCTCTGTGGGACCCAGAGGACAGGGCCACCAGTCGGCACGCCGCCGCCGCCACCACCGTGTATCCCAGGAAAGCTCACGTGCCTGTCCCCTCCCTCCACACCTATCCCCACAGAGCGGACCCCTGCCCCCCAGGGAGGATCCCAGACACCCTGATGAGGACCCAGCCGGGGCCCAAGGACAGAGTGGCGCCTCCTGTCTGTCCCTGCTGTCCCAGCCTGGCTGTCTCTCACCTGTGACAATGACCAGGGTCCCCCTGGGGCCAGCGAGGCTCCCGTGGAGGGTGGGCCTCGAGCTTCTGAGCCCACTGAGAAAATGCAGGAAGTGGGCTCCATCCCGCAGCCTCAGAGGGAGGCTTATCCTCCACCCACTGCAGGGACGAGGACACGGTCACCCCTGCCTCCAGCGGGGGCCTCACACAGCTCAGAGTCACAGCGCACACGTGCAGACACACCCACTCTCCCCACCCCCCCCAAAGGTCTTGGGGTTGGAGGGGCAAGGGAGGGCCTGACGTGATCTGGGGGAGGGTGATTTGGCGTGCGCCGGCCCCACGCAGGCTGAGGGCACTGTGTGTCACTCCGTCCTGTCCCTCAGCAGGGAGCCTGGCCCAGAGAGGGGAAGCATCTTCCCCAGGCTGCTCAGCAGTGATGGCCTGAGCCAGACCAGGGTCTGCAGACCCGCTGAGCTGCGCTCCCAAGTTCTCAGACCCCTGCTGCCGGCAGGGCCACCACTTCCCCTTCACCGACGAGGAAACTGAGGCCCAGAGATCGAAACGGGCCCCAAGAGGAGCTCCTCAGGTGTACCGACTCTGAGCTCTGCCCGTCACACGGGCTCGACTCCTGCCCGGGACCCCGAGCCCCGCTCCTGTGGGATCTGTCAGAGCACCGCCCCGAGTCCCACGTCCTCAGTCCCGAGGAAGTTCAAAGTCTGGACTTTACAGTCCCTTCTGCAGTCCCTCCCCTGAGCCCATGGGCTCACAGGGCCCCCCACCTCACAGATCTGGGCCCAGGATGAGCCGCAGGCCAGAGTCGAGCTGAGCTGCCATGAGGTCCCCGGCCCCCCACCCCACTGCCTCTCCTCCGCCAAGGTCCACGACCGAATACAAAAGGTAAAGAAATGAATGGGTGAAAGGCAGGAAATGCATCCAGACGCCAGCCGGAGTCAGGCTGACGACGCCTCCTTCCTCTTACGGGGCTCTGTTCTCGTTTTTTCTACAGACGACTGTCACGTTTATACCCGAAGAAATAACTATTAAACCTAATTTCATCTTAAACCCCTGGGGTGTAGTCATAAATGCTGTTTCTATTTATTTCCAGGCCTGAACGTACCTAGGGGAGGCAAGGAGGGGCGGACAGAGGGGTTTTGGACCTCGGTGCTCAGGTAGTGACTCCGCTTTTCTCTTGGCTTCTTAGAGCGGATTTCATCTCCCGCTAAAGCCTGGAACGTCGGGAGCGGTAGGTGCTCTGGCGAGAAGCGGCGCCTACCAGTTTTGCTCTTCCTGTTCAAAGCTCGCTGAAAACCAGAACCAAACGGCCTAAAGCCTTAATTAGCCAACTTGGGAACCTTTCCTGCCCCTGGCCAGGAACACAGAAGCATCCAGAAAGACGTCGGGGTGTGTCCTCCCAGAAGCCTCCTGCCCAGGCAGTCTGTCCCCAGGACCCCCTCCGTGAGCCCCTCGGGGTAGACCCCCAGGTCCCACCCTGACCCAGGGAAGCACGCACACAGGACAGAAAGCTTTCAGGTAACTTGACAGGGATGGTTTCTTTAGAATCGGGTGTGTGGCCTCTGGGGGCGGAGGGGTTGGGGGGTCTGGGCTTCCAACATGGCCACTTCCTCCCCGCTGTGACAGGGGTCCCTGGTGTCCATGGCCCCCCCCACAGGCTCGTCAGCTCACGTGCCTCCAGAGCTCCCCGGGAGCCGGCCCCAAGCCCCTTCTCCAGCTCTGAAGCCCCCACCCTGCACCAACACCAAAGTCACCTCGAAATCCAACATGGCGCCCACCAACAGCCAACTTGGGACCAATGCCAGGTGCCTGGCAGCCCTGCCGAACCCCGAACTCAGTAAGGGCCACATCTCGAAACAGCCTTTGGCCCCCCACACCTTTCCAGGCGCCCGCAGCCAGTCCCTGCAGTTGGGGGTGTATCCTGGGACCCATGGACAGCAAGGGCCGCTTCCTCCCTCCTCCACATCATCGCAGCACCGGCGACCTCACTCCTTTGTCCCCCAGCAGAATGGCCCACCTCCTTTACGAAGACGCTGTCCAGTTGGAGGAAATGCCTTAGGGCCTAGAACTTCCTTGGACCAACCGCTGCCTGGCCCCACCCCACCCCCGGCTTCCTCCAACCATTGCTTTAGGGAGCCCCCGCCACCTCCCCAAGAACCTTCCAGGAGCGCCCCCCCTGAGCTTGCCCCTCCCCCTATTCCCCCCCCCACCGCGGAGGAAACCCCGTGCTTGCCCCTCCCCCCACCTCCCCACAACCTCCGAGGAGGAGCCCGCGGTTCCACCAGCGCGGTC
>NC_043715.1:1733329-1754383 GCF_006229205.1 Suricata suricatta
CCGTCGGGGAACGTCATGCAGCCGTAGCCGTGCCGTCTGTTGGCGGCCCACTCGCCCTCGTACTTGAGCCCGTCCGAGCGCTGGCTGACGCCGAAGCCCGAGCGCTTGTCGCCCTTCCACTCGCCCACGTAGGTCTCGGTGGTGGTGGCGTCGATGTCGTCCTCGATGACGGCCAGCTCGGCCTCGCCCTCGCCCAGGCTGATGGTGGAGTGGATGTCGCTGGCCGTGGAGCTGACGGTGCTCATGCCCGCCTCGCTGCGGAACGAGCTCTGCTTGCTGCGCTGGCTGGCCAGGCTGCTCTTGGACTCGGACTTGCGCAGCTTCAGGCCGCTGAGCAGCGAGCGCCGGAACAGCCCCTTCTTCTTGCTCTTGAGGCTGTCGGAGTCGCTGTGCGCCACCAGCACGAAGCCGCCGCGGGACACGGCCGGGCTGCCGGCCGCCGGGGACGCGTCGGGGTGCAGTGCGGCGCCGTTGGTGTGCTCGCTGCGCAGGGAGTTGATGGACGTCCTCAGGGGCGAGCGGATGACGGCCGCCATGCCGTAGGGGACGCTCTGCCGCACGCCGTAGCCCTGGCGCATGCCGCCGGCCCACTGGCCCTGGTAGGTCCCTGCGGAGACACAGGGGAGAGGGGTGAGCAGCCCCCGCGGGGCCACGGGGTGGAGGGGGGACAGCACGGCCCGGTTTGGGTCGAGGCTGACCCACCGCCAATCGGCTTCGTAAGGACCCTCGCGCCCCACTTCCTGCGGCCGCACCTCTCTTAGAGGTTGGGGAGGGAGAAGGGGGGAGTCTGAGTCTCCTACAGAGTCAGCCATGAACTGCAGTGCTCGCTCCCCCTGCGCACGGGCAAAGGCCCAACCCCGAGAAGGCAGGGAGGGACGCAGAAGGAGAGGGAAGCACATTCTCAGCGAGTGACGCCCACCGGTCGTGGGGGACACAGATCCAGGCTACAAGCCCGGATCAAGTGGGGGGCGGTAGGAAGGGTTTGGACGAGCAGTGAGTGAGGACGTGGTAAGCACTGGGAACACGAAGGCATCGCAATCAGAGCAGCCGGCCCCAGAGGAATCAGGGGCAGAAACTCGGAAGGACTCGCACACCCACGTTCACAGAGCGTCACTGAGATGGCAGCAGCGGGGGCACAGCCTGAGGGCCCAGCGGTGCAAGAGGGAGAGAGGAAGTGGGTCTCTCCGAAGAGCGGAATATTCCCAGCCATGAAACCCTGCCCCCCGCGCTGGCATGGATGAACCGTGAGGACTCTGCGCTCCGGGAAACTCGCCAGTGACAAAAGGACAAATACCCGTGATCACATTTACGTGAGACCCAACAGTCCAATTCACAGAAGAATGACAGGTGCAGGGGCGGGGGGGAGGGGCGGTAGGAGGGTAGGAACAGGAAGTTGTTTAATGGGATCAGTTTCTATTCCAGGTGATGATGGAGAAGTTTTGAAAGTAAATGTGATAGTTGCACAACGTTGTGAATTTAACGCCACTGACCTGTGTGCTCAAAAAGGGATCCAAATTACAAATTTTATTAAATATATAACATCTCACCAGAAGAGCGTAAAAAGGAAAAATACACCTGCAAAGCAGGCTCATATCACTGGTTGTATGATGGGAAGCCCTCTGACCCTCAGTCTCCTCTTCTGTAGAGAGAGGATGAAAACCCAAGGGTTCCTAGAGTCACTGCCAGGCCTCACTGGGCACCACTGAGTGGCGCCCTGCCCTGGAAGGGCTTTTCGGGGAAAACGGGGTGTCTGTTCCCTCGTTCTCCCAACGCATTGTTGCAGGAGCAATGTACAGACTTTATCTGCCATAGTGTTTTTATTAAAAAACTGGAAAGGCCTACATTTCAAAACTGAGAGGTTGTACATGAAAGTTTGCTCGTGTTTCTCCTTAAAAGAATTACAGGACCTGGCAAACCTGCTCTTTGTCCTCCAGACAGGGCCCCCTCCCCACTGCTCCCTACCGTCTCCCTCTCAGGCCATCGCCTGCCCGGACCTGCCCTACCCCCCAAGGAGCCTCGGAATACGGCCCCCAAAGGATGTCGCTCCTTGACATGCCACTACCCACTGCCCCCAAGTCAGAACAGGTCCTGCCCCTCCGGGGGCTCATCTGAGACCTTGTCCACACAGCCTGCCCTGACCCACTCGCCACCCAATCCAGCCCAGCAGGCACCCCTCCTCAGTAACACCTAGGGACCCCAGCCCACAGGGTGACCACACAGGACGTCTGGCATCCCACGGACCGACTCCGGAGGCCGCCTGGTCCAACCACGTGTGCAGGGCAGGTCCCCCAGCTCTCCGGCTCCCCAGAGGAGAAGGGCCTGGCTCTCCGGGCCCGGTGTTCTCCTCGTGACTCAGGTCTGGCCCGGGGGGTGGGGGTAGATGTGGCCGGGGCGGGGGACCAGAGAGCCCTCTGCTCCAATGACAGCAGCCTGTCCATTTCAAAAGTGACCCACAACACAGGTGCTTTCTAGGAGCAGAGCTGGAGACAGGGTTCTTGTGAACGTATGGGGGCGGGGCGGTGGGCTGGGTGGGGCGGGGCCAGGCTCAGCAGCACAGGCACTTTAGCCCAACCCCACAGAACTCATCCCACCCGCTGGGGAGGGCGTCTGTACCCCACACTGGCCAGTCCCCTGGTAACTGCAGAGGTGGGTGGGGGTGTGCCCCGCTGGGGGAGGCAGTCCTGGGCCGCTGCCTCAACTTGGGCTCTCCCTCCTCCCACCCCTGCCACAACCAAGCGCTCTTCCTGCCTCTGGCTGCCTGTGCCAGGCACTGGGCACCTTCTTCTCTGGAGGAGTCTGCCCAGAGTCAGCCAGCCTGTAACAGGGGTCAGGATGGACAAAGGTCCTGGGATCCGGGGCCGAGAGGCCCCTGGGACCAGGCTCGGTGGTCCCGGATGACTCCTTCCCTGCCTGAGGGTGGGAGGCCCGAGGCGAGCAGACCCTTGGAGGCCTCCTGAGCCCAGTCCAAGCTGCGGACGGGCACCCCGAAGCCCAGGTGCCACTTCTGCCTGTGGGGTGGGGACAGGGTGTCAGATAAGGGACAGGACGCAGAGGCTCCCGTGAACAAGTGATTTGGGGGAACTGCGGGGGATGAACTTCTAGAAGAGCCTTTGGGGATGATCTGAAATTCATCAGAATTCGGTGGTTTACCTGGCACCCGCCGGCACCCCAGGCTTTGCCGCAGCCGGGCCAGCAAGGACGGCAGGCTCCCTCCCGTGGAGGCAGACTCGGCCCCCAGCGCCCCTCTTCCCCTCCGAGGAGGCTGAAGCTTGCAGAGGAGGGTGAGGTGAGAGGGGCGTCCTGCAAAACGTGGTCTGGTCCGTGCAGTGGAGTATTACTCAGCCGTCAAAGGGAGGGCTCAACCCTGCTGCAGCTCGTGGGGACCTTGACCCCACGCTGGGGAGGGCAGCCGTCACAATGGGACAGACACTGCACGGCCCCCATAGAGGTCCCCGCAGACCCACAAAGTGGATGGGGGCCCTGGGGGCTGGGGTGGCGAGTTGGCATGTAACAGGGACAGAGCTCTGCTTTGGGAAGATGAGAATGTTCTAGAGGTGGATGTGCTTCCTGCCACTGATCTGTACACTTCCGAGTGGTGGGTTTTTATGTGTATTTTTCCAAAACTTAAGAAATAAAAGCAAAGGCGCTCCAGGAGCTTTACGCACGGCCTGCTGGAGGCTGGAGGTGCGGGTGCTCAGGGAGGAGTTGGGAGTGGGCCAGACCTGGGCCCGCGTCCTGGGGCTGTGACCTTGGGAAAGGCCGCTTCGACCCGTGGGGAAGGTGGTTGTGCAGGTAAAAAGGAGGTCATGGTTGAAAAGTGCGGGAAGGTCATTGACACTTAGCTACGAGAACTATTCTTTATCTTCTATGCCTTGGGGAGCCCGGGGAGGGAACGGAGGCTAGAGGGGCTGAGGCCCAGACAAGACACACGCGGCCAAGAGCAGGAAGGCAGGATTTGAGCCCGGGGCGCACATCCCTCCCGCCCGGCCGGCCACACTGGCCTTGCACAAGGCACACACCTTTGCAGCGAGGCCTCCCCGAGCCTGAGCTCACATGTCTGTGACCCCGGAGCTCCTCCTACACAGGAGCCGACGCTGGACAGAGTCAGAAATGTACAGGCAGCAGGTGCGCCGGGCCGGCTGAGGGTAACGGCGAGGGAAAGGATGCTTCAGGTCCCGAACGGGACATCCGGAGACAGCACGGTGTCAGTTTGCCGGGACGGGGGATGGGGTTTCCTTTTTGGGGGGATGAAAATAATTTGGAACTAGATAGTAGTCACACAACACTGTGAATGAGTCACAGGCCACCAAACTGTCCACTTTAAAATGGTTAAGGTCACATTATGTGGATTTCATATCCATTTTTGAAGAATGGAATGACAGGCAGCAGAGAAATGAACAGAAGCGCAGTGGAAAAACATGGGCTTTCAGACTCCCAAAACTAGGCACGGGACTGCTGAGTTCTTAGGGACACTCAGAGCTGAGACACACGGGCTTTAAAACAAACTCCCGACGCCAACGGGGCCTGGCCGAGCGGAGCAGGAACAGGTGTGCTGCGCGTCCGCGGCCCGAGCCCCGCCTGGCGGGGGGGGGGGGGGGGGGGGGGGGGGGGGGGGGGGGGGGGGGGGGGGGGGGGGGGGGGGGGGGGGCGGTTGCGGGCAGGTAGCCGTGCCCCCCGCTGTCTGCGGCCTGAAACACTGGAACGTGAAGAGCTGGGCATGGGGAACCTTCCCCAACCAAAGTGTGAGCTTGTATTGCATCTGCATTTTTTAAATAATTTTTTTAAGGTTTTATTTTGAGGGAGATGGAGACAGTGCAAGTAGGGAGAGAGAGACAGGACAAGAGAGAATTCCAAGCAGGCACTGCCCTGTCAGCACAGAGTCCGACACAGGGCTCAAACCATGAACCACGAGACCATGACCCGAGCTGAAGTTGGACCCAACGAATGGACCCGCCCAGGCGCCCTGCATCTGCATCTTCGCCCCCAGCGGGAACTTCTCTCTGAGGCTACGGTTGACCTCAGTAAGAAACTGGATTTCAACATCAGGGACACACCGCAGACCAGTGCCAGGACCTGCCTGGGAGCAGCGCCCCCTCGCTTCCCCGCAAAGGGCTGGTACAATCCAGAGAACAGACCCAGGCCGGCTCCCTTCTTGCTGGGGCCAGCAGGCTAGGAGTCGGGGGCAAAGGGTTCAGTTCAAGCCCCTCCCAATGTTTGAATCCAACCAGTTACTTGCAAACCCTAAATCCAGTCTTGTTTTATACCCCAGGCAGCCTGTGTGTGAGAAGGCGGGAGCCAGCACGCCCAGTTCTAAGGGAAGACCAAGTGGCCCCGACAGGTGTCGTCCCTGCAGGAGGCTGTGAGCATCCCCAGAGCAGGGGTGCCTCCTGGGTGCACCCGGGCCCCCTCATGGAAGGACACAGATGCAGACGGACTGTGGGGGCATCCCTGCTTCTCTCCAGGTAAGCTCAGTAAGGTGACCCGCTTGTGGATTCCGCCACCGCCAACCTCACCTGCCCATCGTGAGGCAGATGATGGACCGGCCCCTCCATCCCCATCACCTGGAACTTGGAATCAGGAGACCCGAGGGACTGCAGGTGAGGAAGCAGACCTCCCTGACCTGCCTGTGAAATGCCATCTAGATCCGGCGAGACTTGTAGGGAAGAGCGAAGACGACCAGGCCAGGACGGGGTGCGGGCTGTCTTACGCTTGAGCAGCATCAGAAGCCCCAAGGAGCATGATAAAATGATAAAAACCCCTGAATGTGAGTCCAGCCCGGGCTTCTGCATCCCCAGCAAGCTCCGAGGTGAGGCCGCCGCTGCACGGGGACCCCGCACTGGCTCGGCACCCCATCCAAAGTCCAGAAGCCAGAGCCCAGCCAAGCCCCAAGCCGCAGCCCCCGGCGTTTCGGGCCGGGCCGACAGTCAGCTGCTGCCGAGGCACAGGCGTCTCGCCCGCCAGAGCTCCGCACATCGCTCACGCGCTTTTATCTTCCCATCGGAAGCCCCTGCCTCAGCGGACGCTCTCCCCAAACACTTGCCACACAACCCAGAGGACCAGCCCGGAGGAAGACGCAGCCTCCACCCCGGGCTGGCCTCTGGGACTGGGCATCAGCTGAGACGCCGGCCAGATGAGGCAGCCTCCTGAGCGCGTGCCCTGGGCGGGGCCCGATCTTCCTGGGGGAACCAGCGGGGCACCCCAGAGTCAAAGGAAGGAGAGGAGAGAAGATTTGCTGTGAAGTCAGGACTCATTGTGCCCATTTGACAAACAGAAGACTGAGGCTGAGAGGCAAAACAGCCACCCGATGTCACCAACAAGAGTGGGATTTGAACCCAGCTAGAGTGGATGTCCAAGCCTGCCTGGAGGGTCCCAGGCCTGCAGGTGGATGAGCCCCCTCCTTAGTCAGCCCCACACCATACCTGCCACCCAGGAGCCAGTGCCACCGCCCAGCCCAATTCGCCCCTCCAGCGGCCTCCCTCCCCACCTGGACTGGCCTGCCTCCCGGAGATCCAGATCCTCCAGTGGGCACAGGGTGCAGCCCCTCCCTCCCCCGTCACGGGGGACTGGAGCCCAGCACGGGGCCACCCACCTTCTCCCTCCGGGACGCGGGTCCAGGAGGTGAGGAGCCTGAGAGATGCTTCCTGCCCAGAGAAGCAGCCAGGCTCCTCCCCCAGAGCGAGAGGGACGTGCCTCCTCCTCCCGATGCTGGCTCCCTGGGCACCGCTTGTCCCTGCCCGTGAGCCTGGTGTCCCTAAGACACCCCGGAGCCACCCCTCTCCTCGGGTCTGTGTGCCCGGGCGTCAGGCCCGGCCATGAGAGCCCCATGTGGGGCAGGGGTCTCCCCGGGGGAGTGCACGGCATCCGCAGAGCTCCGGGCTCCTTTTCCTCAGGTGGACGGGATGCCCACGCAGGGAGGGAGCTGTGAGGCCCCTCCATCCCCACACCCCGTCTGCCCAGCAGGCGGACCCCAGATGATCAGGGTGCACCCACACTTTCACTTCATGATTCACCCACAAAGTGGGTTTCTCAGCGTTTCTAGAAACAAATGGCAGAGTGTGCTTCACCCTGAGTGAAGACCCCACCCGGGCAACTTCACAGCCCACGCCCACATCCAGGCCCACCCCCGGGCCGACCCAGAACCTCCAGGAAACAAGGAAACCAGTGCCGCCCACACGCCCCTAAGACGAATGGCGCCTGCTGTGCCCATACTGTGTGTGTGCACACGCCTGTGCGTGCGTGTGTTGTGTTGTGCATGTGCACGTGTGTGTGTGTGCACGCGTGGAGAAAGCCACCTTCCCAGGCCCTAACGGGGACCCAGCGAATCAGGCTGGCCACAGGAGACCGCGTGGTGGCGGCCCCCGGGCAGGGGTGCGGCGGCAGAGGGCCGCGTGGTGAAGAGCCCCATCCGGGGACCCCCAGCTCACGAGCAGCAGTGAGGGTGGCAGGGTTAGCACAGGCGGGCGCACCAGGCTCTGGAACCTTCTTTCACAATGTACCCTGGACCTCTTTCCATTTTAAAAACATTTTGAGACAGTGCACGTGCAAGCAGGGGTAGGGGAGGCGCAGAGAGAGTGGGAGAGAGAATCCCAAGCAGACGCCGTGCTGCCAGCGCAGAGCCTGCCATGGGGCTGGATCTCACCCGCCGGGAGATCATGACCTGAGCTGAAGTCAAGAGTCCACAGCTCAACTGGCAGACCACCCTCCCCCCGCCCCCGCCCCCCTCCTGTCCCGCCCCCCTCCTCCACCTTCTCTGCATTGTACGTGCAGGCAGCCAGCCCCCAACCCGGACGTTCCACAACACGGAAGTTAGAAGCCATGCCTCCGTGGGGCACTTAGGTCATTCCCCGTTTTTGATAGCTTCTCTTTGTATGCAAGTTACATCCTCAGGATATAGGCCTAGAATGAATTTGCTCAAAGGGAAGTTTCTTTGTTTTTCCTCTAAGGCTTTTGATAAGTTGCCCATGGAGCAGGCCACGTAAGAGTGACCATTTCTCCCCATCATCACCAGCACTAGCAAGCATTTTTTTATGTTGTTCTTTTTTTTTTTTTTTTGAGAGACAGAGAGTCAACGTGAGCAGGGGAGGGGCAGAGAGAGAGGGACACACAGAATCCGAAGCAGCTCTAGGCTCCGAGTTGTCAGCACAGAGCCTGACACGGGGCTCGAACCCACGAACTGTGAGATCATGACCCAAGACGAAGTTGGACGCTCAACCGACTGAGCCACCCAGCCGCCCCGGAAGTATTTTTCTTTTAAATACTCCAGGCCCCCACCCACCCCCGCATGCACCCACCCCCCAGCTCGGCCCGGCGCCCCCCGGAACGGTGGCAGGACCTCGGGCCTTCACACAGCATGCTCACAGCGGTGCTAAAGACATGGAAGCCACCCAAGGGTCCGCAGACGGATCAATAAAGGAAGGGTGGTCTGTCCACACAACGGGACGTTATTCAGCCTTAAGGAGAGGGAATCCTGACACCAGGTAGAATGCGGCCGAGCCCTCGGGACACTGTGCTAAGGAGAACGGCCAGACACGGAAAGATCATTACCGTGGGTTCCACTCACGGGAGAGACTCCGGGTAGGTAGTTCAAGTCCACACGATGGACGGAGGGGCCAGGGCCCGGCGGGGAGGGGTTAATGCGGGCAGGGGCTCATTGTTACAAGACCAGCCTTCTGGAGGGGACGCGGGGACAGCAGTGCATGGCACTCAGGGTGTTTCACACCAGTGAACCGTGCACTTTAAGGTGGGGGAGATGGTAGATTTCATGCTGCATCTTATCACCATGGAAATCACGCGGCTGCTTGTCGGGAACTAATCCAACGGGACTGGTGTTCCTCTAAGAAGGGAAGCGAGGGCTGCCTGGGGGCTCAGTGGGTTAAGCGTCCAACTTCAGCTCGGGTCACGATCTCGCAGTTCATGAGTTCGAGCCCCGCGTCGGCTCTGTGCTGACAGCTTGGAGCCTGGAGCCTGCATCGGATTCTGTGTCTCCCTCTCGGTCTGCCCCTCCCCCATTCACGCTCTGTCTCTTGCTCTCTCTCAAAAATGAACATTAAAAAAAGAACAGGGAAGTGAAACCAGGGGTGCATGCAGAGGGGCACCCAGGTGAAGAGGCAGGAAGGGTGGCCCCCTGTCAGCCCCGGGGAGGGACCTCGGAAGAACCAGCCCCCACACCTTGACCTTGCACCTCAAGCCTCCAGAACTGGGACGAACAAAGGTCCAGTGGTTAAGCCCCCGCAGCATGTGACATTTGGTTCTGGTGGCCCCGCAAACCCACAGGACATTCTGAGTCTCTAGCCAGGTGACAGGACTGTAGAGGTCAGGAGGATGACCCAAGAGAAAGGACACAAACCAGATGGGTAAGAACATATGAATACTTGTTGTGCAGGACACAGAAAAGTTCCAGGAGAAACGGAACCAGGAAACCACACCCAGGGGCCCCCAGGCAGAGAGGAACCTGGGGGTGACGCGTGGGACCAGACACGGGACGTCTGGGGGGAACACCTCGCCCTGAGCAGAGGCTCCGCCTGTGTTCCCGGCCGGCCCAGCACGGCGGCAGCAGGCACGCGTGCGGGCAGGAGGGGAGGAGCCTCCCAATCAGGCTGCTCGGGACCTTTAACTCGGGTCAGCAGACGTTTGGAGGAACCTCCAGTAGGAAAAGGGACCCAAACATACAATGACAGGAAGGGGGGAAACGAGAGAATCCTGGAAAATGCAGGGCACATAAGACACCAGGGAGGCCAGGAAATAAAGCCATAAAAACACTGCATCCATGAAGTGCAAACGAAACACGGCAAAAAAAAAAAAAAAGATGAAAAGAGTGAGCTCCAGGAAACTAAACTCATGGAGGAGCCGGAAGACGACAAAGTCAAGAAAAGCAGACACTGTAACAAAAAAAGGAGAGGGGACCAAGTAGTGGGAAAGAGGAGAGAATCAGCCTTGTGCAGGGCAAGCCGGAAGGCCCACGTCTCTACGGCAGGAGTTCTGGAAAAGCAGCAGAGGAAACCCACCGAAGACCTGGGGTGGGAGAGTGTCCTGGAACCGAGCGTCCGGCCTGGAGCGGCAGGAGGGGAAGGGCGGCCGCCACGCCCTGGCACCAGGGGACCTCAGGCAGCCCCTCCCCGGGACACACACCCCAGAGTGATGGTCCCAGACACTTGGGGAGGGGCACGACCCCACGTGAAGGGCTGAGCATCAGAACACGAGTGTCTTCTGGACGGCACCGGGAAACCCAGCAGTCGGGGGAGGCTGCCCCCGCCCCCAAGGTCGGGCGTCAGCCTAGAATCCTGTAAATGACCAATTTATCAGCGAGGCCACAGAAGCGATCTTGCAGGCTTCTTTCCCTGGGGAGACGCCGCAGGACACGCAGGACACCACAGGGGGGTGAACCAGGAGAGACGGGACGCAGCAAACTAGAGGGGCCAGGGGACTTCCCGGAAGGGAAGCGGGGGACACCGGCAGCGCTGGCGGACACACGGAGGGAAGGACATCAAGCCCACGTCAGCTCCGTGCACACCGGTGGGGGACACGTGGAAGGCAGGGAGAGGGCGAGGGACTTAAGGACCGTGCGGGGCAGGGGGCGGGGGGCGGGGGGCGGGGGGGGGGGGGGGGGGGGGGGGGGGGGGGGGGGGGGGGGGGGGGGGGGGGGGGGGGGGGGGGGGGGGGGGGGGGGGGGGGGGGGGGAGCCGGGGTTGGAAGTCAGGCTGCGTGTGCGGCCGGTAGAGGCACCCGGAGCCCCGAGCTCATCGGTCAGCGCCTCCAGCGCCGTCACTCTTGTAAAGAGGAAGAGCCCTGAATGTAGGGCTAACAAAACGGTGACCTGGGACTGGAAAGCTTGAGGGGAGGGGCTCCTGAACACTGCAAGGCCCTCGTCTAGCACAGCAGCAAGTCCACACAGCACAGGTGTGAGCACGAAGAAAGCGGGGGCGCATCCGGCTAGTTAGCCGCTCGGATGTGTGGGCAGGGGCGAATGGAGGGGGCTGGGTCCTGTGGGTTTTTGTTCTGCGCAGGATTTTTTTTTAGTTTTTTAATGTTTTATTTATTTTTGTGAGAGACAGACAGAAAGACACCGTGAGCAGGGGGAGGGTCAGAGAGAGAGAATTTGAAGCAGCTCCAGGCTCTGAGCTGTCAGCACAGAGCCCAGCGTGGGGCCCAAACCCACAAATGGTGAGATCCTGACCTGAGCCGAAGCGGGATGATTAACTGACTGTGCCCCCCGGCACCCCTGGCACTTCTTTGAAAAAAAATTCTTTAATGTTGGTTTATTTTTGAGGGAGAAGGAGTACATGAGCAGGGGAGCGGGGAGCAGACAATCCAGAGCAGGCTCTAGGCTCCGAGCTGACAGCAGAGAGCTTGACCCGGGGCTCAGACTCATGAGCCGTTGAGATCATAACCTGAGCCAAAGTCGGACACTTACCCGCTGACCCGCCCAGGAGCCCCTGTTCTAAGCGGGGTTTTGTTTGGGGCACTAAAGGATACGGGCACATGTTATCTTAATGAAGGGCATGAGCAGGGGAGGGGCAGAGAGGGCGAATCCCAAGCAGGCTCCGGGCTGTCAGCACAGAGCCTGACGTGCGGCTGGATGTTACGAACCCGGAGCTCATGACCTGAGCCGACATCAAGAGATGTGTAGCTGAGCCTTCCAGGGGCCCCGATGGTGGAGCATGTTGAGGGGAGGGGAAGGAGCTTCCTAAGAACATTCTTCAACAGTCCTGGGATCCTCCCGCTCGGGTAGGATCAGACCTCGAGGAGGTGCTGACAGCCCCGTCCCCACAGAAGACACCAGCGCAGCGAGCGCCCGGCCCGCACACTCAGAAGACTGGCAGGGAAGCCCGAAAGAGGCCACAAAGCCCCGGGCCAGGGGTCTGGATGGAGGGGAGACGCGTCCCTGAGGGTCAGACACCTCGTGCACAGTGGAGGCAGCCCTGCACCCCGGCACGGTGCAGGGAGAGGACACAAGGGGCCAGCCCAGCTGTGCCCTCCATGGCCCTTGGGGTGCCCGCTCCAGGGCTGGGGTCCTGGTGCCCGTCTGCTCCCCATGCCTACTCATCCTGGGGAGGGCTTGTAAACCGAGGAGCCGTCTACAGAATGAGTAGGAGCGCGCAGATGTCCCCTGTGCCCCTCAGCGTGCCCTTCCCCCAGCTCGAGACGCTGTGATGCACTTGTTCCCATCCGCGGGCCAGTGTTGACGCACGCGTGGAACCCCTCGCTGGGGGGGGGGGCACGTACGTGTACCGCACGCTGCAGAGTTGTCACGCTGCCCTGGAATCCCGGGCTCTGCCGCCTCCTCCCGCCCCCCAATGCCGGGCAGCACGGACCCTCGCCCTGTCCCCTCCCCAGGTCCCAGCTGCGGCCGTGCCCGGTGACACCTTCCAGACCAGCCTCTTGCACGCAGCGCCCGGCCCTCAGGCTTCCAGCCACCCACTCCCTGGCGACGAGCTCAGTCCAGGCTTCAGGCGTCAGGAACAAAGGGAAGGCACCTTTCACATACGGCGGAAACCTAATCTCAGAGTCAGGGAGGCCCTTTCCAAGTCCAGGACCTTGATCTTCACAAAGACACCTGCATAGCCACTGCCCTCCCAGTGCGGGGGGACCCGGAAAGCCCTGCTGGGGCCCCGGGCAGTCAGGAACCTCGGCCCAGGCGTCCGAAGGGCAGCGGAGACTTGCGAGAGAGTTCCGGGTGTTGTGCTTTCACAAGGGCCTGCGGGTCCAGAGCAAGGAGGACACTCTTCCAAGGCCACACAGCAGGAAGGGGGGGTCGGGGTCTCCCTGCTCGGCTGTCCCCAGACCTGGAAGGAACCTCCGACTCCACAGGGTCCCGCCCAGGGGACGTCTGCGCCCTGGGAGGGCGGCGGGTGGGTGCAGGTCCAGGCCAAGTCAAGGAGCAGCCGCTCCGGAGACCCCGGCCAGCGGCCCCTGCGCAGCTCCTGCCGAGCCACACCCCTCCCGCACACGGACTCCGCTCGCCTCATGGCCCTGACCTCACGGAGAGGGCAGAAGGGCCTCTCCACCGGCCAGGGGCGCCCAGGGCTTCTTCCACTGGGTGCCCAGTGTCACCTGCCCAGACTCCGGACGCCAAGGGAACAGCCGAGCCGGGACCCCAACGAGCTGCACCCGATACCCAGGCCCCCGGGCCGGCTGCCGCGCACCGGGTGAGGCACCGCAAGGCAGGCAGGCTCCAGCCCTCACCGCACACGGCGCCCCAGGGCCAGGCGCCCCTCAGGCGTGCTGTGCGTGGGGCTGCCGGTGCGGGATGGCGGAGACAAGGTGGAAAGGGAACTCACGCCGAGCGAGGGCAGCCCCCCAAAACAGCGGCTGTGCCCCCAGCACCGGGGCGCCAGGACACTGGAGGCAGCCGGCTGTTCCCTCTGACGCCCTGATGGCTGGCGTGGCCCTCTGCCTGGGGAAAGGTCCAGAACCCGCAGGCGGACAAGACCCGGGCACCCGGCCACCACCGGCCTCCAGCCCCACATCCAGCCGGGCCTGAGCGAGCAGGCGCCACCTGTTCCCCAACGCGGATCCCTCCATCCCCGGCTGCCCCTTATTCTCCCTCTGGCTGTGAACAGGGAGGCCGGAACGGGACGCAGCAGGAGGAGAGGGCTGCCCCGAACCCCACCGTCTGGAGAGCACCTCCCCTGGGCCCAGCCTCCCCTCCCTGGTCACCCACGGAGGACTGGCAGCTGCGGGAGGCCCACCAGGTTAGCCTGAGGTCAGGGGTTAACGCAAACTCTTGGGTGGGAGCCGCAGGGAGTGGGGACAGGGAGTGAGGGGTCAGACCCTCTCAAGAAAGGACGCTTCGCCACAGTGGTCAGAAGCCAGGCAGGTCTGAGTGGGGCCGCACGACCCCAGATAGATCCTCTGAGCCTCACTTGTCCGCATCTGTGAAATGGGGACAAGGACAGTAACACTCCATGTGGCGATTACGGGGAAGAGGTGGACGCGTACTTGAGGAAGGGGCTGGGCGCGGAGCAGTCAGCGTTCACGTAAAATCCGTCAGGAGGCCTCGGTGGGCTGAGAAGCGACCAGGCACAGAGGCAGCGCTGGAGAACTCTCCGCCAATAGTGGCTGCCATTTCGCCAGGCCACAGTTCTCCTGTGAACTCGTGGAGATCCAGACTCCCGGGCCCCCAGCCCCACTGAGGCACAGACCCCGGAATGTTCCGCGGCCTCCACATGACCGATGCCGCTGGAGACAGAGAACGCACGTTCTTCCATTAGAATCCTCTAGAGAATTCTGAAGAGGGATCAGAGACACTCAGCCTGCCCAGAGGCGCAGACCCGGGGGGCGGGGGCGATTCCCAGGCAGGAGAGGCGTGTAGGGGCTCTTGAACGGCTCCTACTTCAGGACCCCCAACATTCTCTCTTTCACCTTCCGGTGTGGGAGAACCAACGATCTTGGTGCTGAAAAGCCACCTGGTCGTTAAGCTTCCATCCGACCTCAGACAGCAGCCTCCATGGCCGATTTCCCCAGGAAGTCTCCACCCTCCCGCTCCCAGGGCCGGCGTCACAGCCCCACCGCACCCTCCCCCACGTCCCGGCCCAGGGCGTCACGTTCCCACCGAAGGGACCTTGCTCAGGGCCCACAGGAAGACCAGGCTTGTGAGGCGCTTGGACCACCGCCCCAGGCAGACGTGCACCCGTAGCCGGACACGGGGCTCCGACCCCCGGAGATCATCTCCAAACCCCGGGGAGACCCCACAGGGCTTGGTTTCCCGAACTCTAGGCTAGAAGACCTGAAGCAGGAGGGGGGCGAGGCCCCTGCGCAGGGCTGCCTGTTCCAAGGACCAAGCAAAGGTGAGTGCAGAGCAGGGGTGGGGGAGGGAGGGCGAAACCTCCACTAAGCGCTCAGGCGCAAGTCTAGCTCCACCACCAACCGAGAGGCTGCAAGAGTAACTTACCCTCAGTCTCTACAGCTGTCAGGCGGTGACAGCGGTGCCTCAGGCCCTGGCGCCTCCGCAAGAGCAGTGACTGAACACGAAAACCTAAGACGACTCGAGGAGAAAGGGAGGAACGGAGCCCTGTGGGTTTTTATCCTCCGGAAGGCCCCGCCTACCTGTTACAGCGCCACACTGACCACACCTGCCTCCTATAGCTCCACGGAGACCCCACCTGCCTGCTACAGCCCCCGGGGCCCCACCTGCCTGGTACTGCCCAATGGAGGCCCTTACCTTCCTATACGAAGGGCCAGAGGCCCCAGGTGCCTGCCATCTGCTCCTGGGGGTCCCCCAGAGCCTGCCCTCTCAGAGAAAAACAGACAGTGGTCGGGGTGACCCCATATAGCAGCGTCACCTCCTTTCCTGTGGCTCCTCCCCTGGGTCTCAGGATCGTGCTCACCACGCAGCTGTCTTGGAAGTGTCTTCCAGGCCCCTGTCCCCGCCCCTAGGCCTCAGTTCTGCAGCGGGGAGAGAAGACCCTTACCTCAATGATCATTCAATCACTTAACCACTGTCTGCTCAGTACCCTCCATATGCCGAGGCGGAAACTATGCTGAGAACAAAGAGCCCCTTGGAGCTGAGACTCAGAGACAGAGAGACATCGGGCGGCCACGTCCGGCACGCAGCGGGCTGGGGCAGGGCTCCGCGTGGAGGCGGAGGGGCAGCAATGGGAGGGGGGTGCTTCCCGAGCCTGGAATGACCGCCATCCCCACCCCTGTTAGGGTTTTCTCCAAACACAGACTTTGCCAAGTCCAGGAATAAATCCACCCCCCAGGGGGGAGGCTGGTAAGGACTTCTCAGCTTCCAGAAGATTCTTTTTAAAAATAAGCTGAGTGGGAATGTCCACTGGTGTAGACACTTTGGACAACAGTCTGGCAGCCCCTCAAATGATTAAACCCAGACTTTCCGTTTGACCCGGGAAATCCGCGGGGGGTACGGACCCAGGAGGAATGAACACGCACCTGCTCCCCGCACACCCGCACACACTCATTCACAGCAGCAGCATCCAAAGAGTCAAAGGTGGACGGACCCGGGACACCCTTCAGCCGAGGGCTGGCTGAGCCGGAGGTGGCCGTCCACGCCCTGGAAAGCTCGAGAGTCCAGGAGGGGCAGAGCTCTGGCCCGTGTTTTGCGGACGGACCTAGAGAGCATCCCAGAGCCTGACGACAGGAAAGGCCGTGTAGCTTGTCTGCCGCATGGATGTGAAATGTCCAGAAGATGCAAATCCAGCGAGAGAAAGGAGATGTGGAGCCGCCAGTGAGAGAGTGGGGGAGCCGGGGAAAGGACGGCGGGGTACCGGGTTCCTGGGGGGGCCGGTGCACGGCCCCGTGACTGCACCAGGAACCACGGATTGTGGGCCCCAGCAGGTGCGCTGTGTGGGGTGTGCAGAGCCCCAGGAAAGAGTGGCCGTGGATGCAGCAGCCCCGGCTTCCTTTGCCCTGGGGGGGGGTCCCGGCCCCTCCTGACAGAGATCACCTCCACTTCCCGTCATTGCCAATAACCCCCTGCCTGAACCCCCATTTTCCGGGCTCCCTGGGGGGCTCCTGCCTTTTGGCCCAGGGGTCCCACGGCCATTAAGAAGCGGTGCCCGAACTTCGACAGAACTGCACAGTGAGAATGCTCCCGTCAAGACTCCCCAGGGGACACAGAGGGGGACAGTCCAATTTCAGACCTGACAGCTGCTCCCCAGGGGAGGGGTGGGAGCAGGGGCCCCACCTGGGGCGTGCAGGCCCCCAGGGGAAGTCAAGAGTCGTGGGGAGAGAAATCGCATCCTTATTCCCACTGGCCTCTACTTGAGATTTAGGCAGGCAGTGGTCGGTCACCAAACCTGTGATCTGGTCACCGATAGAAACGGCACGTCCTGGGGGAGTGGCTGCAAACATCCAGGACATCGTTACAAGCCAGGACCCCCCCCCCCCAGAGCAGGGTCAGAGCACTCAGGACCCTCACACCCACCCCGCTGGATGCCAGCTCGGCCGGCCAAGGACACAGGGACCCGAGTCCCCGCCGGCCCCTGTGGCACCCACGGGGGCCAGCTCCAGGGTCATGCTGGGCCTGGGGAGGGACACCCAGGATGCCACTGCCCACTGTGGAGAGGGACACCGGGGCTGCACAGGGGTCTCCGGACAGGCAGCGCTGAGACCTGGAGGGGAGAGGAGAGAACAGGAGGGGCCCTGCCAGCCAGCAGTGACCGGCCCAGACCCCTCTACCTACACCCCCCTGATTCCTTGGTGCCCGTGGGGCTGGGCTGTGCGGGGCACATGCCACCTCCCTGCCACTCCCCCGCCAGGGCCTTCCTCTGACCTCATGCCCCAGGATACCAACAGGACTCTGGGCCCCCACAAGGCCTGCCACCCCGAGGAGGTGGGCCACAGGCATGTCTGGGGACAGGGCAGGTCACGGGCTGAACCTTTTCCTGCCCTTCCTGACTCCTGGCCCTGTGGGGACTGGCCTGAGGCCTGACACTGGCGCTCTCTGCCAGTCCCCTCCCCTGGCCCAGCTCCTCGTCAGGGCCCAGGGCCCAGGGCCCAGCTCCTCAGGGAAGCTGGCCAGACCCCACCCCAGCCCCAGATGCCCGTCACAGCCCAGGCTGACAGGCCCTCGAGACTGGGTTCTCCTGAAACGACCTTGTTGGGCTGTCAGCCGGAGTCCTGGAGGCTTGGAAAGGAAGAGCAGAAGAGACCCCCCTCTAAGACCTTCCCCGAACCGCCCCCCCCCAAAGCTCTAACACCCGCACTCTAACACCCGCACGTCTCCGAGAGAGGGCCCACCCTCCCTGCAGCGAGGAATAAACTGGACTGTTCCGCCACAGGGCAGGCCGGCGCCCAGGGCTTTTGGCTGGAGGGCTTGACACCCCGAGGGAGTTCCAGATGCTTCCACAGGAAGCCCTCCCCTCTGGCCATGAGTGGAAGGGGAGGCCCGGGGGCAGGGGTCTGCTGGCCTTCCTGAGGGGGACGCAGAAGTCCCCAGGCCGAGCCCTGAGACCTCTCCAGCTCAGAAAGCCCAGGCCCAGCGAGGGGTTCCCCAGAGGTGGGGTGTCCCCAGGCCGGGGCTCTGTTCCATCAGGCAGGTGGAGGCAGGGCCGGAATCGTCACCCCTGCACCCGAACAGGCCAGAGTGAGGTGAGCTCACAGCGGAGCCTGGAGAGCCGTGCCCACGGGGCCACCTCCAAGGCCCCACATCCGGGACCTCGATCCCGGCGAAGGCTCTGGCTGCTGGCAGTCCTGACGGGCGGGCGCAGGGCTGGAGACTGAGGTAGGGCGCCTGCCAGGGCACTGGGGGCACCGTGTGACCCCCACGGCGACGGCTCCTCCCTCAAGCAGCAGGACGGCGAGCTCTGGGGGGTTGACGCTGGGACTTGACAGGAAGGTGACAGAAAGGTAAGTAAAGCTAAGGGTTGCTGGCCCCAGCGGGCAGCGGCGGCTGCTTGGAAACAAAGGGCCAAGGAGAGGCAGCAGGTGCTCTTGACCGCAAGAGGGGATGCGTCCCTCCTTCCTCCGCCTGCCTGTGGCCTCCCTTCTCCTCCCTCTGCCTGCTCTCCATCTCTGTCTCTCCCTCTCCTTCCTCGTCTCTCCCTCCCCTCTCTCCCTCCCCGTCTGTCTCTGCATCGTCCGGCACACTCCTGCCCTCCCCACCTCCTGCTCAGGCCTCCAGCTAACAGGGCGCTCTGCGCTTGTGAACACTTGATGGCCACTGTCACGGAGCAGCCTCCAGCCCCGAGAAAACTCTGACCTCTGCTGCAGTCCCGCCACCTTCTCTCGGGGATCCACAATTAACTTCCTCCAGATTGGGCCCCGCCCGCAGACGCAGCCACTCAGCCCCCGTGCTGTCCAGGGGGTGCGGGACGCCAGAGCCCAGGGGGGCTGTGGCCTCCACGGCCAGGGGGGGCCCCCGAACGCCCGCCACAGCCCCACGGGTCTGGAACAGCCACCGCCAGGTGGCTCCCTAGCGTCCCGGGGTGGCCCTGCTCCCTCCGCCCGCACATGCGCTGAAAACCGCTCCTCCTGGAGCAGCTGCGACCCGCCCAGCCTGCCCAGGCTTGCTCCACCGTCCTCGGGGCATCTGTGGGCCAGTCCCTACCCCGAAGGCTCTCCCAGGCCCGCCAGGTCTCACTGTCAGCCCTGGCCCCGCTCCCTCCATCCCATCAGCAGGAAGAGGGGCGCTATGTGACAGGTGCATGGACACGGCCCCCTCGGCCAGTCCACCAGTCCCACACCGCCCTGGGGCTATTTGCTGCCGTTCCTGGGGCCAGCTCATGGCCAGGCACACAGTCAGTGCTCAATAAATTCCTGTGTGGGTCCCAGCTGCCCTGCAGACACCACAGCTGTTTTGTCCCTGCCAGTAAGGCAGACTCCAAACGTGGCCCGTCAAAGCCTGTGCGGCAGGGACCGGGCAGGGTCCTCCGAGCGCCTAGCCGGTGGGCAGAGCCCTCATTCTCTCCAGTCAACATTTATTGAACACCTACTGTGTGCCTGGCACCGTGCTGGCTACTCAACAGGCAAGAGAAAGGCTACCACGGTGTATTTCAAAGAATCCACCATCCAGCGGGGGAGGTGGTGGCAAGCAGGAACCCTGGGGGGCCAGTAGGGGGCGCTGGGGCCCAAGTCTGTGCTGTCTACAACGGATTAACACGTCCACAACTCAACCATAATTAGACAGATAATCCAATTTTAAAGCGAGCAAGGACCTGGACATGTCTCCAAGGACACCCCAGCGGCCAACGAGCCTGTGACAAGATGTCCAACATCACTGATCCTTAGGGAATGCGGGCCCAGCCACAGGGGGGCGCCCCTCACACCCCTCGGGGGCTGCAATCATGGCGACAGGGACAAGTGTGACAAAGATGTGGCCTCACGGGAACCACAGCACTGCTGGCGGGGATGCAGAACGCGGCAGCAGCCGCTCGTGAGGGCAAACCCAGGGCCGCGGAGGGCCTGGAGGAGCCGGCAGCCCCCCACCCCCCGCACGGAAAGCGCCCGTCAACACAAAAGCTCACGCTAGAACGTTCGCGGCTGCACCATGCACGCCGGCCCAACTGTCCACCGGCCGACGGACAGACAAGCAGACGTATTGTGGCCACACCGGGGATGTCACTCGGTCTTGGAAAGAAGCGGACCCTGGCGCAGGGTGCAGAGTGGGCGCCCCTGGCCGCACCCGGAGACTCCGTGCTGAGGGACAGGCCGGCCCCGCGGACCCCCTGGAGTGACCCCGTCCACCCCAAGTGGTCCAGACCCAGCAACTCCAGGGACAGACAGCAGACTGGCGTTTGCCGAGGGTGGGACCGCTGACTGCACCGGCGGCTTCTTTCCTGGGTGACAAAAAAGGTTCTAAAATTAGGTGGTGCGGCAGCTGTGCGACCCTGTGAATGCACCGCAGCCACCGAACTGCACACTTGGAAAAGGAGATTTTAAACAAAAACACGTCACAACAGTGTCATTTACCCGCTCTCGGTGCGGGCTTGATGCGGAACAGCCTGGAGGGCACAGTAACAAGCAGGAGGAGGTGGCAGCAGGGCAGGGGCCACACCCGCCGCCGGGGACCTGCACACAACGGCAGCTCGCTCACAGGGCGTCTGCGTGCGGCCGCTCGCGCCCCGGAACCTTCGCCAGGCCTCCCATCTGCCCCGGGCGGCCCCAAAGGGGCTTGTGACTAAGGAGCCGTCGGCTGGGCCCAGTCCCTCCTGCAACTCCGCTGCTTCCGGGATCCGAACCTTCCAAGTGATTCAGGAAGTCACTCTACCCTCCACCGTGGTTTCCTTGTCTGTGAAATGGCCTCATGGGTGGTGGGTGATAGGAGACCTACTGGACGAAAGGGGGGAACACAGGGCTGGGGCCACGGTCCCCACCCTGACTCTGTCCCTGCTGCCCTCCCCGCCCCCACCCCTCGGGGCCACCCGCCCCTCGGCCTGTCTACACCTCCACCCCGTCCTCTGTCTCATGTCTGATCCTGATCCTGGGGCTTCCCACCCCCAGTGCCACTGCCCCCCAACTCCACGCCACCTCCCAGCGGACGGCGCCCCATTTAGGTCAGACGCACAACCCCCGGCACCCTCCCCCCCCCCGCCCCTGCACACAGCCTCTCACACCACACTCCTTCCAAACCAATTCCTGCCCCTAAACAGTGTCCCA
>NC_043715.1:1754483-1765523 GCF_006229205.1 Suricata suricatta
CCCGCCGGCGGCCAGAGTGACCACCCAGACACGCGGGCACAAACGGCAAGGTACCAGCAGCTGGACCCGAGATGTCGCTCACGGTCACGTGGGACCTCTCCGTGAGCGTCATAGCGCCTGTGTCTATCACAGCCCCCAGTGGGAACCGCCCCGAATGCCCCCCACCTGTGACGGTACGAACACCGGGGTCCGCGCCCACGCACGCCCCGGACACTGGTCAGCAGTAAAGAGGAACGAAGTCTGGGCGCACAATGACCTCGGTGGGTCTCCCGAGAAGTGAGTGAAAACGGCCAGTCCCCACAGGTTGCATCCCCTACGACTCTATGTATGGAACATTCTGGAAATGAGAAAATGACAGAATGGGGAGCAGAGCAGTGGGTGCCAGAGGGAGGAGGCTGCGCTCTGAAAGGGCAGGGGCGGGGCGGGTCCCCACTGCTGAAACCCAGTGTCCACGTTGACACCCCGGCCTCAAGGCTGTGCGGTCCTCCTGCCAGGGGCCATTTCGGGGAGACGGCGGGGGCACACCTGCAGAGTCCAGGGTCTCGAAATCAAAACTTAATTATTCAAAAGCAGCCCGTGCGGCTGACCTGCTTCAACTCTTCAGCGCTTCTCCTGCTGCCTGGGAGCTGCGCTCCCACCCCACCTGCTCTCACCCTCTCCGTCTGGTTCAGAACCAAGCCTGCTCCGGCCTCAGGGCCTTTGTACTGCTATTCTCCCTACACACGCCCTTCCCCCCCAGCCGTCCCCTCCACGGGCCTGTCATCCACGCATCAGCCAACCAGGATTTCTGCAGCCCTCCTGCCAGAGGCCGCTGGAACCGGTCTCTGCCCCGCCAGAGGCTGCAGTGCACAGGGACGGGACAGCCACAGAGGCCAGTAATCACAGTGCCCAGCAGCATGTGTGCACAGGGGCCCCGGGGCACTCTGGGGGTCTGAGGAGGGGCGCCCCACAAGTGCCTTTCAACCACAGCTTTTCTCGCCCTGAGCCACCCACAGGGAGCCAGGCCTCTGAACTCACCCGCGAGCAGCCAGCTGGCCGGGGGCGGGGCCACAGAAAGGTCATGCACGGTCCCCAGGTGGGCAGTGGGGCGCCAGCTTGCAGCGCCTCGGGGGCCAAGAGAGCCTGCACTGGCTCGTGACACAGGCCTCCCGGGGGGCCCCTGCCTGGTGCTCCTGGGGGCACCCCCACTGGAAACGCCTCCCGGCCTTCCCTTGAGTGTCCACAGCCTGCAGAGGCCGACAGGAGGGCCGGTGCTTCTCAGGTGTGGTCCTCAGGACCCCTGCCCTGGAGGGCTCCAGATGTGGGCCCTGGGCTAGATGCCCTCCCGGGGGGCCCATTGGGGGCCTGGGGTGGGAGGTGTGGAGCAGACCCTGACCCTGTCAGCATCCCAACTTCCTCGGCCTCGCTGGGCCTTAGTTTCCCCCTGCAGAATGGGGGAGTCATGCCTTCCCAGGCTGCTCCCAGCTCACGGCCAGACATGTGTGGACACTGGAGGCCTGTTGACCTGGTGGGGAGGGCCACCTGAGGGTCACCTGCTGCCTGAGTCCCACAGGACAAGCTCAGGGCTCTGGGGCCTCGGACAGGGAAGGGGTGTGTCCAGGGGAGGGGAGGGGGGAGGCCAGCTCCAGCCTTCGCTCGGGACCCACAGAGTCTGCTGGCCCTGGCCTTCCTCCTGTTTCCCACTCGCCATGTGCGTGATGGTCACGTCCACGTGTCTGAGCACCTGTGGAGAACGGGAGAGTTCCTACCCTGGGGTCCTCAGATAAGTCTCAGGGAGTCCATGAACCCCCACAAGTACCCACAAAACGCCATATTGTGCAGGACCCCGCATGTGTCTGAGAGGACCCCGGGCCTCGCCGTGCTCTCCGAGGAGCCTGGGAGATCGCAGAGTTTATGAAATGCTGAGCGAACAGTCACCCAAGGCCAGGGTTCGGGACACCCGGCCGTCCTTCCCTGCCGCTGTGTCACTGTGACCGTGGCGCCTCCCTGGGCCTCAGTTGCCTCCACTGGAGAGCCTGGGGGTGGCCGAGGTGGCTGTTCCATCAAAAGGTGCCCTCGGTGGGTGCTGCAGACAGCTCTGCCCCCTCCCTGGCCCTGTGGCCTCGCCACGCCCGCCGTCCTATGAGCATCTGTCTCTCCTCCCTCACCTGGGAGCACAGGGCAACGTCGGGCATCTGGGGGCTTCGTCGGTTAAGCGGCCGACTCTTGGTTTCAGCTCAGGTTCGTAGGATCGAGCCCCGTGTTGGGTTCTGTGCAGACAGTGCAGAGCCTGCTTGGGATTCTCTCTCTCCCTCTCTCTGCCTCCGTCACCCCTGTACATGCTATCTCTCTCTCTCTCAAAATAAATAAGCTTTTAAAAACTAAGATAAAAGGAGCAAGGACTGTGGTACAGCGCACAGGCCAGTACCCAGAACAAGGTGGAAAAACTGTGAGTGTCCTCCTGTGAAAGGAATCTCCACGGCTCCAGGTCCGAGTGAGCATGTGCGTGCTTCGGAGCACTTTCAAACTGAGGTCTGTGAGACCCCGTAGTGGTGACCGGTGACCCCCAAACAGACGTGTGGGCGTCCTAACCCCAGGGTGTGTGACGTGCACTCACACGGTACAGGGTCCCTGTGGGTGCAATGAAGCCAAGGACCTGGAGAGGCGGTGCTGGATTCGGGCTGGGCCCTAAGTGCAGGGACTGGCACCACCGTGGGAAGGGAGCAGGGACAGGAGGGCCACCTGGCAGGGGAGGCGGGCACACCACCCTCCTCCTTGCTGTAACGTGGGCACAGTGCTGGATGGTCTGAGAGTCTATTTGATTCTTTGCTTTAATGAAGTACAACATCTACTTCATGAGCCACTTGACCCGGAGTCTGGGGAACGTCCAGAGCAGCGGCTCTCAGCCCTGCCAGCTCCCATCACATCCCCAGGCCAAGAGACCATCCTCCCAGAGCTGGGCTGCTGGGGTCCCACTCTCCCAGGGACGCCCCGGACAAGGGCCCCCACCTCAGCAACACTCCGGAACAGTTTGAAAAGAATCCCGATCCCAGACCACCTCAGTCAGTATCTCTGGGTGGGGCCCAGGCATCAGCATTTTCCAAGGCAGCCAGCCGATTCCATGTGCAGCCAAGAGTGGGTCGCTGTGCCAGTTCCCACAAACGAGCCGCCTGGGCATCTTGCAAACATGCAGCTTCTGGCCCCGGAGGCCCCTGTGCAGGGTGGGGTGGGGGCCGAGATTCTGCATTCCTAAGGGGATGATCTCAAGGGGGCCGTCCCAGTGGCCCGGCTGCACGGCTGGGGTTAAGAAGCACCAGCCTTGGGACACCTGCGGGGCTCAGTGGGTTAAGCATCCAACTGCGGCTCAGGTCATGATCTCACGGTACGTGAGTTCAAGCCCCGCATCAGGCTCTGTGCTGACAGCTCAGAGACTGGAGCCTGCTTCTGATTTTGTTTCCCTCTCCCTGCCCCTCCCCCACTCCTGCTCACACTGTCACTGTCTCTCTCTCTCTCTCTCTCTCTCTCTCTCAAAAATATACAAACATTAAAAAAAAGAAGCACCACCCTACAGCCGTGCTTTGAAAGGTGGGGTCCCCAGACCAGCAGACACGGGCATTATCCAGCAGCGTCTCAAGCCAGAAATTCGGGGCGGGGGACAATCTTTCTGCACCTCCTGGGCGACTGTGATGCGCAGTCAGGTCGGCAAAGCCCGGGCCCCGACTAGCAGCACTGGGAGCAGCACCGCGCCCAGCCAGCGGCCCGGACGACCCTGGGTGTCTTCAGGGAGCCCCCTGGGTCAGCCCGGGAAGGTGGGGGTTATGACCCCACCTCAGAGGACGTGCCTCCTGCAGAGTCAACACCGTTCTCCGGGGCAAAGGTCCCCTTCCCACCACCACTCAGACCCTCCCCCGGATGCCTCTGCTGCTCAAGGACACACACGTCGTCCCCTGTCCCTTCCCAGAGCCCTCACCTGTCAGTCTCCAGATTCTTGAATGAGAGCCCCCTGATTATTGCACACATTTTTGTTTCACATCCAGACTTTTTGGCACAAGTCACGTCACCCTGTTTCTTACACATTTCTGCAAGCTGTACACGGCGGCGCACCGGCTGCTCCTGACCGAGCGTCTGGGTCCCCCAAATTCACAGGTTATAAATGAGACGGTGTGAGGAGGTGGGACCCTCGGGGGTGATGAGGTCGTGGGGTGGGGCCCTCATGAATGGGATCTACATCCTGATAAAAGAGCCGCCAATCTGCCAGCATCTTGACCTCGAACTTCCCAGCCTCCAGAGCTGTGAGAAACACACGCTGTCTTTTAGAGGCGCCCCCCTCCCCCCACCTGGGGTGAATCTGCAACAGCCCGGACAGACGAAGACACGGTCAGGCTCGGCGAATGTTTCCAGGCTGACGCGCTAAAGGCCGGCACCTCGAACGTAGCAGGGGCTCAGCAAACGCATCTGGAGAACCCAACGAACCCAGCCAGGGCCACAGTAGCAGTACAGAGAGTTACAAAGCGGGCAGATAAAGGACTGCTTGTTTCTCTACGTCTTTTCCAGCACTTTGGAGCCAAGACTGCTCACTGCACAGTGCTCCGGCCATGTCCTCCAGCCTCGGCCACATCACAGCCTCACACTGTGAGATCACCTTCGGGACAGACTCACTTTATTCTATGCCATTTGCCTCACTCATGGGAAACACCAGCAGAGCCTCTTACCAACAGGGACAGAACCACGAGCAAAACAAGCCCCATCAGGGACTCGTAACAGTGATGTCTTCAGAGACTCTTCCGTGAGGTGGGTCTCAGGGAACACTTCCCCTTTCCTTGTCAAGGCCCAGTTGTATGTCCTTGCAATGAGACGGACGTGCGGCAGAATGGTGAGTGAAGGCACCCAACGTAGGCCTCGGGGCACTTCACTCACCCCAAACAGCACGCTGGCGCCGCTGTAGTCACCGGACATGCAGTGGAGAGGCCACGGACCCAGCCCTCCCTGCACGAGGCTCACACTCTAACGGAACCTTCCATGACATCCATCTCTCCACTGACCCAAGAGCCACCAGCCCCATGCTGCTGTCCGGCACTTGAAATGTGGCCGGTGAGATTGAGGCACTGAATGTCTGACTTTCATTTCATCATAATTAATTCAAAGAGCCGTATGTGGCCAGCAGCCGCTGTGCTGGGCAGGGCTGATGGAGACGCGTGCTCCAACAGGGCCAGTTTAAGGAGAAAGGAGGCACAGTCATCCTTCATGGGCTGCTACAGACAGGACCATTCCTCTGCCTGCCTCTGGGTATGCACCCATAACCCTGCACGGTCCGGGAGACCTGAGACACACACAGCGCGGGCTGTACGAGCCTCAGCAGAGACCCACTCCGAGCCCGCCCCTCCAGCTGGGAGATGCTCTCTTGGGTCACCGGCGGACACCTGGAGGCACCCAGCTTTTTTGGAAAACATGACAATATCAGGATGCAAACAGCCAATGCCCCCAGTGGTGGTGTTCCTAGGAGCATGGCACCCAGACGCTGACAGGGTGGGAATGGGCAGACTTATCATGGCCAAGTGCGCTGGACGGGCCAGGGGCAGGCGGTCACTGGCTGGGAGGCTCAGTCTGGCGCCCTGCGTGCCGGCGCTGGTGGGGAGGGAGCCGGAGGGAGAGCAAAGCCAGGGCGGCGCGTGTGCGGCGCTCTCCAAGGTGCTGAAGAGACAGCCGCACCGCTATCCTCCGTGAAGACCCCGCAGACGCAGAACACCCCCTGGTCTGACGCGACGAGCCTGCTTGAGGCCAAGCCAGGACCCCGGACAGCGCTTGCCCCCCAGCCACCACGTGCCTCGCACAAGCCAGGAGACTACAAATTGGGGGAGTGGCTGATCTAAGAGGGGGCGACCGACCGCTCTGAACAACCAAACACACGTGGCCCCCCAGCGCATACAGATAGTCTGCTCTCCTTACGGTTGTGCGGGCCTGGGGGGGACGGGGGAGGGGAAGGAGCCTTGAAGAGACTCAGCAGGGGCTCCTGGCCCTCCCCCCCACATCTCTGTCTTCCCAGCCTTCCCAGAGGCCTCCTCAGATAGCTGTTCAACTGTCACCCTGTCACCGTCGGCCAGGGCTGCTCGCTAACTACCTGGAGGGGCGGTCATTTCTGGGGGTGCCGATCCCGGCCTCCTCCCCAGCTCGGGTAGGGCTCCTGCATAAAGTGCCCAACTCTCGCTCCAGGGCTGTGCTGGGTGAGGGGCGCGCTCAGGAACGCTTCCTCTTCAGCTATTATTGGCAACAAAGAACTAGTTATTTGCTTTTTCTCCCTCCTTTCACCTCCTGGAGCCTTTTCCCTTGCCAAAGTGGCTGAACCAGAATCTCTGAGGAGGCGCTTTTATCTCCAATAGCTGAGTGCTTCTTTTGTTTCTGAAACGAATTCCCATTGGCCTGTGTCTGGTGTCCCCGACCTGCTTCCTCCCTAACCTGGGACCAGGCGCTGGGATTTTCTTTTTTAAAAAGTTTCCTTCACATAGTCGTGGGCTAGCATCAAAAATGTGCCCCGTGGTCACTCATTTTGTTTGGATGTGGGGTTCATCACCCTTCCAAAGGGGCATGAGCTGCATACATGTGTGTTTGAAGTGTAAACAAAGCCTCCCACTCCATCGTGGCCTGAGCCTCGTGGAAGGCTGGCGCTCTCCCCACACAGGGACTCCGGACCAGGAGCCAGGAGGGGGTTGAGGGTACACGTGGCTGTGTTTTGGGGGACGGGGTGGAAACGTCTCTGGGTGACAGGTGTATTGTGCGTGTGTGTGCGCGCACAGGCGCAGAGGGCCTGGGATTTTGACTGTGGGCGTGTGTGATTTGTGTGGGCCGAGGGATCTGGGCCAGTGAGCGGAATCTGCATTTGAGGGGGGAGGCCTGGTACGTGAGATGACTCACATCTTTCGGGCTGTGGGAGGGTTTATTTGTGGGGGTAACTTTGGTCCGAGGGGTCCTGTGTACACGGCACCAGGAGGAAATGCTTACCTGTGTGGCCAACCGCAGGGGCGCAGCGGGTGAAGAAGGGGCAGGGCGCAGGTAGGGCTGTGGGGGGCGCACCGGGTGGGTGCCTGTGCGTTTGCCTGCAGCTCCCGGCTGCCGCGCCCAGAGGAGAAGCAGGGTGCGGAGGAAGAGGAAGGAACGAGGGGGTAGTTTTGCAAAAGGGAGTTTAGAGAACGTGTTCCACAGAAAAGCAGGGGCTCTGGGATCGCTGTCCTGAGTGCGAATCCCGCTGCCATCCTGCACCCACCGGCCGAGTCGGCTCATCTCTCCGAGCCTCTGCTTCCCAGTGTGGGAAACGGGAGGGACAAGAAAATCAACCCTGCAGAGAGGTTCGCGAATGAAGGGCTATCCTGCCTGCAGACGTCAGCCCCGTGGTTGGCACGCGGTAAGTGTTTGATGTCGCCACTTATCATCATGTTCACCGTCGCCACGATCACACCTGCTGCTGGCGCTGGCCAGGACCACTGCAGGCAGCACGCATTGCACATGATAAGTAATAACGGATGCCCACCACATTCCTGGCACCGCCACGCACCCCGCCTCCATTCATCCCCTCCTGCCTTACAGATGTTATTATCAGCCCTTCATAGCGACCATAGAGATGAAGGAACAGAAGCTCAGAGGAGTCAAGTACCTTGCCTGAGGTCACAAAGCCCAACGGCTACAACTCCACAGCACGTGCTCCTGCCTCCCCGCACCCCCAGGCCTCACCCTCTCCACGGGGTCACCCCCCAGCCGTGAGGTCACTCGGCTCCTTCCACAGAAAACGCCGGCCTTGCACTTGGGGGAGGACGAACCTGGAGGAGGAGGAGTTGGCAGAAGTCGCCCCAGTTGAAATGGAGTCCGTACCAATTCCAGCCAAATGTAGAATACATTTGCCGTTAGTGCATTATTCATGAAAACCGCCTTTTCCCCAAGTCAGCACTAGATGCTGTGCTGACACCTGCCCAATATCCCGTCCCTTGTGCAGAGTCGGGACCATGAACTCACTCCGGCTCCACCTGCCTCCCGAGGCGTGAGCTGCCACACCCAGCAGCGGACAGAGGTGCGGCGTGGCGTCCAGACCTAGAGCTGGGGCACGTGGCTCTGCTGGCGGGCACACATTCTCCACAGCCACTTCCTTCCGAGAAGCACAGACCACAGGGCAGAACGGTGGCCCCAGATGTCTGGCCTGATTATCCCCACCCAAAAGGGTCAATTCAATTTCCCACCACGCCCTGTCACAACCAGATGGGAGTGGTCAGCCTGGGTGTCCTGCACCTGTGCGCCTGCCTCCGTTGGCCTACAGGTGGTGTCATGTGGGGCCAGATCAAGGTTCTGACCGTGACTCTGCGGGCTGGGGGCTCTGGCCTGTCCCACCGGCCGCTGGGTCTCTCTGGCCCCATCCGTAAAATGGACACAGTCCCGCCTCTCCCCCGTGAGAGACTCCAGCAGGGCGATATGAAGGGAAGTGCTTTAAGCAGCAGAACCCTGGGTAGCTGACTGGATGGGGGATAGAGACCCAAGAACGAACCCTAAACTCGGCCGCAGCACCAGATCCCACCCCCCCCAAAAACACTGGAGTCATCGCCCTTCCCTTTGAACTGGAAACTCCCTGAGGGCAGCGGTTTTTGTCTGCTTCACCCAAGGCTGCTTTCCTAGAGCCCAGAGCACCTGCTCACAGCAAGCGCTCACCAGGTATCTGTTGAACACGGCGCAGATTTCTGTGGGCCAGTCGAGAGGTCTGGGGAAGCTGGGCGGCCTAGAGGGCTGGACCTCACTCTCAGATATTCTGGGGGGTTCCAGAGACGGGGGCTTGGCCCTTCTCTTCCCCAGGCTCCCATGGGAGGCCGAGCACAACTGGGAGCACCTCTGGAGGGCCCGATCCGCAGAGCAGCATGGGCAGAGCCCCAGGCTGACAGCTACCCTTGGGCTCCCAAAGAGCCCAGCTGGGAGCGCCAGGCTGCTGAGCCGCCCACCTCACCACCCACATCTGCTGCCCAAGCCTCGCAGTGCGCGCGCGTGCGCGCACACACACACGCACGCATGCACACACACGGCCTCGAACCCGGAGAAGGCTGTCGGCTGGGTCCAGCCCCTGCACTCCAGGGTCCAGGAGGCTCTCCAGCCCGCTCCGTGAGAACACAACAGCAAGGAAGCGGCCTGGGGCGGGGCGGGGCGCGGTTCTGACAGGCAGGCGCATTATATAATTAACTGCCCCCCACGCCTCCTCCCCTTTGAGTAATGATGAACCCTGCCTCTCAGTTGCATAAGCCAAAATAATAATTACTCTCCAGCCCTCCGTCACTCCTGGATGTGGCCGGGGAGCAGGTGTCCAGTGCCTGCTTCATGAGACGTGGAGGCAGCAAACAGGCAGGGAGAAGACTGCACGTTCCTTCACGATTTCCATGCCCAGCAGAAGCACACAAGTCACGGCTGTGCCCCACGCCTTTCCCAGGCATCCATGCCTGAAAAATTAGCAAGCCGCCAAGAGGGAGGCATGGAGCCACTTCTGAGGATGAGCTCCCAGGTGGGGGAAGGGAGCAGCTGGAGAGCAGGCTCCTTGGGGGTCTGGCTTCCAGGAACCGTAAACGCTCCGTGCCTGTCGGAGGCAAGAAGGAGTGGACACGGGAGCATCCGGGACAGGGGGCAGCTGCAAAGGACCTCTGGCCCAGGCTCCCTGCGCGGAAACCATCTTCCGGCCAGGACGGGCAGGCAGGCTGGCTGAGCCCCGAATGTGGTGGCATGTTAGAATGAAGGCACGGAGCTTTCCCTCAACTAACGGTGAAAGTGATTCAGCCACTGGAAGGCGAGATTCCTGGGCGCCTGCTAAACAGATGGGCCTCCTCCCTCCCTCCAGCAGCCTCTCTGGCTGCGCTAGCCCGCGTCCAACCACCTAGAAGTTTATTGCCGTGTTGTGTTGCTTTGGTTTTGTGCTCCTCTCCCAATCGCTCCCTTTCCATTGGCTTGGGCTCATCAGGACTGAGGGAGGCCTCTCGGCACCGCAGGAAAACAAGAAGCTGAGCCGGGGCCTGACTCCCGGAGGCCAGGACCAAGGGAGCTCTGCCAGCGAGGGGGAGGGGCCCTCTCTCAGCTCCCCTCTGCCCTTGGTTGGGTCCCAGAGGAGGCCATGGGCCGTGGGCCCAGGGCCCGGGGCGAGTCTGGCCTTTCCGGCAGGTCTCTGGCCTGCGCTCGGATGATGCACTGACACTCAGCTCAGCTCCACGGCTCCCGGCCTGGCTCTGCTCCTGGAAAGCCCCCAACACCCTCCCGCGGGCACAGGGGCGCTGTCCCCCACCAGGCCCTGGGGCAACCTGTAGCCAGGGCAACTGTGGCCTCCAGGAAGCCCCGGGAAATGCCCAGGGCGCACACGGCCCCCGCTGGAGGGAGAAGCTTAACTTCCCCAGAGGTAAACAGAAGAGGCAAGAGAAGAAGGTCCCTCCTCCTCCTCCTCCCAGCCCCCCGCCCCCCGCCGCCGGCGGCACCTACCTCCGTCGGAGTAGGTCTCGGTCCCGTAGCCGTCCTGCAGCCCGTTGCTCCAGGTGCCTTCATACTTGGCCCCGTTGCCCGTGCACTCCCGCACCCCGTAGCGCCCCTTAAATCCGTGCGTCCACTCGCCCTTGTACACCCACTTCCCCTTGCTCTCCAGGCCGATGCCGTGGCGCTTGCCCTGCGCCCAAGTGCCCTGGTACGTGTTGCCGCTGGGCCAGGTGTAGACGCCCAGCACCTCGAAGCCGTGGCTCCACGAGCCGGTGTATTCGCCTTGGCCCTTGGGGCCGGTGCAGACGCCATGGCCGTGCGCCTTGCCGTCCTCCCAGCCTCCGCAGTAGGACCCTCCATCGTCAAAATTAAACCTACCCCCACTGGACATGCATGTAACTCGGTTTGCAAATCCCGCAAACGGTGAAAAAAAAAAAAACCAAGGCGATCAACAAACCGGATTCTTGGTTGGCTGGCTGGCTGGTTTTGTTTTGCTTTTTTTTTTTTTTTTTAAGGAAGAATGGAGAAAGCAAAAAAACACAGCGAGCAGATCCCGGGCGGCAGGCGGCCGCGGCGCCGGCTTCGGCGGAA
>NC_043715.1:1765623-1779472 GCF_006229205.1 Suricata suricatta
CCCCCCCTTTCCCGGGACTTAGATTTAAAGGGACAGGAACTACGTAATGGGAAGGCGCCCAGCACCCAGGGCGCTCTCTGTCCCCTCCCGGGAGCCGGGAGGTGAAGCCTGGCAGAGCAGGCCTGGGGCGTTCTGGGGCGCCCATCGTGTTTCCTCTCTCCCACCCCGCACCTCTCCTCTGACTCCTGGCTCCAGCCTGCGACACCTGTCCCTGGTTGGACGGGAGAGGCTTTTGGCAGACCACAGGTGGTTGGTTTTTCCTAGGACAAATAATGCATCCTTCTTCCTTACAGGCAGTTTGGGTCCACATGTGGGAGGAAGGGGGGACATTTGCAACATGCAGTTGGTGAATGTCCCCTCCCCATAAATTAACAGAAAGTCGGGCCACACGCACATGTCTTGGCGTAAAGATACCCAAATGCCATCCCTTCCCAACTCCCTGGCCAACAGGTAGCCCCCAACTCCGGGAGCGTTGCGCTTTGGGGGAGCAAAGTAAGATTGTCCACTAGGGCGTTCGTTTCTCCACAGACACTTACCACTCACCCCCACCCCCAAGTGATGGTGTCTGATTCCTGGATCTGAGTGTCCTGGGACCAATTTAAAGTGCATTTCCTGGACCATAAATCCGGAGGCAGGAGCCCGGTTCCCAGCTCTCCGGGAACGTGTGCGGCAAATGGCAGCATCAGGAGGGCGGGGGGCGGGGGTAGGACTGACTGCAGTGTCTGGGACTCCCATCCTAGCCTGCAGAGCAGTCACCTCGCACCCACCCCACAAGCGGAAGGGCACTTAGGGAGTTTTTATTTTGCTTTGTGATTTGCAGTTACAAGGACTCCATGCGCCTTCTGGCTGAAGTCTGCCTCCCTGGGCTCCCTGGAAGGTGCTCTGACCGCCTAGGGGTGCAACTGTTGGGGAAAACACATCTCGGGCTTAAAGAGGTTGGAGCCGTTCCCTCCTGCCCTGCTGGGGCTCCCCAGCCCGGCCACCCCTTGGTATTATCAGACTTCCTACGCGTCTCCATTTATTTTCTTTTGTTAATCTAAATGGATAGAGGCAGTGTCTCAGGGCTGTTTGGTGTCAATGAAAAATTACATATTGTGAATGTGTAGACAAACAGGTTGCAGACGTTCCTCACAGGATTCGCGCTAGAGGGGAGCCCGGGGGGCTCAGTCAGTTAAGCATCTGACTCTTGATTTAGGCTCAGGTCATGACCTCACAGTTCATGAGATGGAGCCCCAAGTGCGTGCACACATGCTCTCTCTCTCTCTCAATAAATAAATAAACTTAAGGGGAAAAAAAGGTTCTGGCCCAAGCCCTGCCTGCAGGGCTGGCCAGCTGTGTGGTTTGGACAGTCACTTAATACCTCTGAACTCAGTTTTCTCATCTGTAAAATGGGCATATACTAGTTCCCATCTGGTTGCCACGAGGATTCAGGAGCTGACCCCCAGCAGGTGGCAAGCCCTGAAGAAGGAAGCAGCTGTGCTATCAAGGGGTCCAGCCCCTCTGCGAAGGCTGTGCATTCCCCCCACCATCCGGGAGCCAGCCTGCTGTGCCCCCTCCAAACCCTCGCAGACCCGAGGTCGCTGTCCCCTTTTCCACTCTGCGCTTCCTTCCTTCCATTTTATTTCCAAGCCAGTTTTTGCTGATTCAGCAGCCCTTCCTCGCACAAGCAATGGATTGCAACAGAGATCTTGGTGGAAAACGGTGACTGCTCTCAAGCGCTTCCTGGTCAGCGCCTTCTGCCTCTGGCTAACGAATACCTCCCCCGCCAGCAACTCCAACAGACCCCCCTCAGGCCTCCCCTCACCAACCTTCCCCCCTCCCCCAGGCATGGTCACATTTAGCTTCAGCAGTGACAGACATTCTTCTCTGAAATGCAGATTCTAGGGGCGTTCATTTCGTGCCATTTGGAAATGATTCTCCCATCAAGTATTGATTTCCCTTGGGAGGAAACTCAGAGGCTGTGAGCACAGAACCACCCAGCCATTTCAAAACGAAACGCAGAACTAAAAACAATGGCCGCAGCACCGTGCAGAATGCCTCGGCTCCCTCCGCGCCCCAGGCCTTGGGCACTCAGAGGACCTGGGCCAGCGTGCTTCCCTTTTATAAAGACCGACTTGGGGGGCCGCCTCCGTGAACCACCTGGCTGATGGGAACAGAGCGACCGAGCAGGACTGCCCAGGCTGACTGGTCCTCCAGGCACCCGTCCCACCTCTCCCCTGCCTGCTCCCTCTCCCCGGGGCCCTGAAGTTTTCCGATTTCAGGTCCAGAAAGGCTCCTGGGCTCCCCATAGAAGCTTGCTTGCTCCCCTCTGGGAGCTGAGCCCCGACAGGCACTTGTCTTTGTGTCTGTGCCCATGTCCACCTGGACCCTGGGATGCCCCGTGCAGTGTGCCCTCCCGCAGCAAGGCGTCAGCTCTCCTCCTGCCGCTGAGTCCAGCGCAGGTGACGCACGGTCACTTCAAAAGTCAGGCACGTGGCCACACATCCTCTGCCCCGCGCTTGGGGTGCTGGCGCTGGGCACGGCCGAAGTCCGTGCAGCCCACGGAGGGGCACGCAGGGGGAGAAGCTGGGCTTCCAGCCCAGGTCTGCAGCGGGACCCCTGCCCCCAGCCAGCACCGCTGACAGCTGCCAGAGTGCCGGATTGTGCCAGGTGGGCCACCCGGCTGTGGCCACATGACGCAGGGCCCCGCCCACGGGGCTTGCCTCATCACGCCTTTTCATCATTGCAATTTAAAAAAATTTTTAAGTTTATTTATTTTGAGAGAGAGAGAGCATACACGCAGGGGAGGAGCAGAGAGAGGGAGAGAGAGAATCCCAAGCAGGCTCCGTACTGCCAGCACAGAGCCTGACGCGGGGTCCAAACTCTCAAACCCAGAGATCATGACCTGAGCCAAAATTAAGAGTCAGAGACTCAGCCGACTGAGCCCCCCGGGTGCCCCATAACTGCAGTGTTGAAACCTTGGGGTAGAACGCCACGACGCTGTTTCAGTCTCGGGCGTACAACATGCTGGTGTGACAGGGCGCCCCTGCGAAGTGACCGCCAGGAGCACGCATCGCCACACACGGCTACAGAATGTGTGTTCCTTCTCTCTGGGCAGCTTTCAAATATGCAGGACAGGACTGTTGACTGCGGGCACGGTGCTCTTCACTAGATCTCTGGGACCTGCTGATTTTGGAGCTGGAGTCTGTACCCTTCGATCCCGTTCACCCATGCTGCCCACCCCCACTTCCTGCCCGCACCTCGGTCGGTTCTCTGTATCTGACGAGTTTGTTCTGTTTTGTTTTTAGGTTCGGCATAGAGGTGACATCACATGGCGTTTGTCCTTCTCTCTCTGACTTATTTCACTGAGCCAAATGCCCTCAAGGCCCATCTCCGTTGTCACAAGTGGCAAGATGTCCTCCGTCCTGACGGTGTCACCACCGGTTGGTTCTTGTCCTTGGGCCTCACGTCCACGGACTCACACGTCTGTGTCTGGCTTCTTTCACTCAACAGTACAACTCGGATTCAACTGATTGGCTCTGGGCAACAGCACTTGGTTCTTTCAGTGCCGTGTAGTGCTCCCTCCCACGAATGTACCCCAGCTCCCTTCTCTCCTCTCCTCTCGATGAGCATCCGTGTTTCCAGCCTGGGGGTTTGTGCCGAGCGAGGCCGGCGGGAGCACAGTCGTGTCCCCTGGCTCCCGCAGCTTGCGTGGGCTTATGCCCCTCAGTGAATTTCCGGGGGCCTAGGGTAGACGTCTGTTTCATTTTTAGAATTTCATTCTCGAAAGTGGATGGGTCAGTTTGCAAACCACCCCGCCCCCTGCGCCCCTGGCAGAGTGTGAGAATTCCAGGTGCTCTCTGTCCTCGCCCACCCTCGGTAATGTCAGCCCGTAAAACCTAAGCCAACCTAGTGGACCGCAGGGCAGCGCATCGTGATTCTAATGTGAATTCCTGAAACACTGTCTAAGTTAATTGGGCTTATTTTTCACTCATAGCTCACTACTTAGTTTTAACTTAATAGATAGAAATGTATCTTTTCTTATTATTTGTTGTATTAATTTTTACAGTCTCCTTCTGAGAGTACCACATGCTACTGATTTTCTGATGACTAACGTGAAGTTTTATTTGAAGATAAATCCATCCAAGTTTTTTTTTAAAAAAAGAAAGGAGCTGGGGGATCTACTTAAAGAGAAATAGTGTGCGACTAATAGGCCAGCACGGATGCGAACGTGGCAGTCGCTGAAGAGACAGAGACCTCCCAACCTTGGGGGTAGAGGCGAAAGCAGGCTGTAGACAGAAGCTGAGAACTGAAAAGTCGGAACCCGAGCGCCCCCCTCGTCCCGGGCCCCGCTCCCACTCCTCTCGGCCGTTTGCTCTGTGTCTGCTCCCCTGTCTGCGTGCTCTGCTCTTTCCTTCGCCTGTTGGTCCAAACCCTGATGGGCCATAAACTGGACTCAAGAGATCCAGATTCCTGGGGGAGACGCAGCTGGGGTCAGCCTGAGTCAGGCACCATCTCTGACCAAGAGCCGTGGTCAGGGAGGGGCCTGCCTTGCAACAGCAAACGGAACACATGGTTGGCCTTTCCAGCACAAGCAGAGGAAGCACATTTTGAGGCAGAAATTGGGATGCTCCTTTGATGGGACAGATGATTTGAAATTGAGAATGAAGAGCTTGGAAAACTGGTCGGCGTAATGACACTTCCTTACTAATTAAGATCTAGAACTGTCTCTGACCCCAGGGAGCACTGTCACTGGCCATTCTAAATATAAATAATTATGAAAAAGAGAAAAGTGGAGGAAGGACGGAGGAAGAGGAAAAGGAGGATAATACAGAAGGTATTTGGACGGATTAGCAAGAAGGAAAGGGCGCCTGTACTACCGACAATAGTCAAAGTACGGAAAGAGCCCAAATGTCCATCGACAGATGAATGGATAAAGATGATGTGGTGGATGTACACGCAATGGAATACTACTCAGCAACCAAAAAGAATGAAATCTTGCCATTTGCAACTACCTGGATGGAACTAGAGAGTATTATGCTAAGCAAAATTAGTCAGAGAAAGACAAATATCATATGACTTCACTCATATGAGGACTTTAAGAAACAAAACAGATGAATTTAGGGGGAAGGGAGGAAAAATAACATAAAAACCAGAGGGGGACAAAACATAAGAGACTCTGAAATATGGAGAAAAAACAGAGGGTTACTCGAGGGGTTGTGGGAGGGGGATGAGCTAAATGGGTGAGGGGCATTAAGGAATCTACTCCTGAAGTCATTGTTGCGCTATATGCTAACTAACTGGATGTAAATTTAAAAAAATAAATTAAAATAGATTAAATTAAGGGAGGCTGTGATGATGAAGGTGGTGATGATGATGACGATGAGGAGGAGGAGGAGAGAATGATGGTGATGACAATGCTGAAGACGATGGTGATAGTGATGATGATGGTGATGATAGTGATGATGGTGATGATGGAGATGATGGTGGTGATGGTGATGATGGTGATGGTGACAGTGGTGATGGTGGTGGTGGTGATGGTGGTGATGGTGATGATGGTGGTGATGGTGATGGTGATGATGATGGTGATGATAGTGATGATGGTGATGATGGAGATGATGGTGGTGATGGTGACGATGGTGATGGTGACGATGGTGATGGTGACAGTGGTGATGGTAATGGTGGTGATGGTGATGGTGGTGATGGTGATGGTGATGGTGATGGTGGTGATGGTGATGGTGGTGGTGATGATGGTGATGATGGTCGTGATGATGGTGATGATGGGGAGGAGGAGGTGGTAATGATGATGATGATGATGGTGATGATGGTGGTGGTGATGGAGGTGATGATGATGGTGATGGTGGTGATGGTGATGATGGTGGTGATGATGGTGGTGATGGTGATGGTGGTGATGGTGGTGATGGAGATGGTGATGATGGTGATGATGGTGATGATGATGAGGAGGAGGAGGAGGAGGAAGATGGTGATGGTGGTGAGGAGGAGGAGGATGGAAGTGATGATGGTGAGGATGAAGATAAGGGTGATAATGGTGATGATAATGATTATCACACTTTTGACTCTATGTTGAGCACTTTACATTGACTATCACATTTCATCCTAAAACAACTTTATGAGTCTGCTACTGTTATTATTCCCAGTTTACAGAAAGAGGGGAAACCTGAGGCTCAGACAGGTCAAGTCACTTGCCAAGTAGACAGGAACCCAAGCATCCAACAGCAGAGCATGAGTGATAGCCGTGTTCCTCTGTCTCAAGTGCATCAACGTCCCCTCACTGGGGAACATGAGCTGTTGTCTGTGGTCAAGCCACACATGGGTATAATTTAATGAATGGCTATTTAGCAAAAGTCCATGAACAATGAACCACCCCGGCCCAGGAGCTGAACATTGTTCACTCCCCAAAACCCATTTTGTGCCCCTCCCTGGTGTTAACCATCCTCTCCCCTGAGACGGAGCCATCCATCCGAATTTACAATCAGCTTTTTCCCCCTTATATTGTTACACCTGCAAAGTGAGACTGTATCCTGAAACACTGTAGTTGCACTTCAGCTCTTGTTGGATTTATGTGACTGGAATTGGACTAAACATTGGCCCGACATAGTGCTTGCGGCTCGTGCTCATGGTCGTGTGTCTCTGGGGACCTTTGTCCCCTCACCTGTATACCATGGCATGGACATCCACCCAGTGTCCTGGACTCTTGGGTTGTTTCCAGTCAGGGGCCGTCGTCTGCTTGTTCTGGAACGCCCTTCCAGGAACACTTACTGCTCTCAGGACTCGCCGTAGACCTCGCTCCCGGGACCCCCGCCACCGGGCGCCTCCTCTCTGAGCTGCGTCAGGACCTGGGCTGCGGCCGGATCAGCATATGTCGCTCTGTCTTGTAATTCATGCCTCGTCCACTCGCCTGGGGCGGGGAGGCATCTGGCCCGGTGGGGCCCCGTTGGCTTTGTCCCCTCCCCACTCAGCGCCCAGCACAATGTCTGGCACAGGAACGTGATCATAGAATTCCGAGGGAGTGATGGACGAGCAAACCGCTACATGAACGGACATGAGCATTCCCGGAACGTTTGTTGTATCGGAGCACGTCACAGACGTGAACGGTGGCGCCGGAGGCGCTGTTGAAACACTGGGTGGCGGCTGTTTCCCATCTGCATCTTGACCTTGACACCCGCTGCTATCACCCAGCATGGCACGTGGGGACAGTCCAGGCGGAGGAGCGGGCAGGCGACAGAGACCTCACTGCGCAGCCCTGCGCAGCAGATGGTGTGTCGGACATAGAGACATCCAGAAGAGCACTTCCCAGCCAGCGTGCTCTCCTCTGCTCCCCGCAGGGCTAACAGGCGCTATCCCGCCTCCCCGGAGTGAGGCAGCTCGTGTTCCGTGCCCTTTCCTCAACTCCCGCGCACCCGATCCGATCCGTCCGCCCCCCGGACTGAGTGAGCTGGGCGGCAGCCGGCGGCTCCCAGATCTGCGGCTTTACTGAAGAGGCAGAGGAAAGTCTGGTGTCTGAGCGACAGCTGTGGGCAGGGGACGAGCTCCCGCGGGCAACGGCTGTATCTGAGGGTCGGAGGCGGCACGGAAAGGCCCAGAGGTTGGGGACGTGCGCCCAGAAGTCACAGGAGTGGATTGGAGCCTGGCGGGCGTAGGCCGCTTCCGTTCCACAAGCAGACCTGGCCAGGGGCGTTCACCACTGACCTGTTCATGACAAGGCCCCCGCCCCCCGGCCTGCGGATGACGTCCAGCTTCCTTCACATGCTTTACAAGAGCAGCGCCCTCCTCCACCTCACCCTGCCTGGCTGGCCCCACCCTCACTGCTTCTGCTCCCCTGCCTGCCATAGCTTAGTAACGGCTTCTTCCAGGAAGCCTGCCTGATGCCCACCTCGTCCAAGGCCAGGACAGGTGCTCCCAGACCCTCTGAGCCGTAGCACCGGGCACGCTGTTCGGCCCAGGCTGTGTCCATGGCACCGTTCTCCGTGAATGACAGCACAGGCACCGTGGCCGCGGCATCCCCGCACTGTCCCAACTCAGGGGCTGCGATTAACAGGTGCTCAGTAAATATCTTCTGGGTGATTGAATGAATAAGGTGACCGAGCATCAGGGAGCGGCTCAGAGGTCACGAGGTGTGGGGACAGATTCTTCCCTCTTCCAGCCCTGCCCCCTTCCTGAGAGGCATCCAGGAGGGCATCCCTCTCCGCCTCTCGAGGGGCTGTTTTCTGAGCCAACCGGAGCCCGCGGTGGACACAGGGTCTCAGCGTGCACACCACCCCCAGTTCTCAGCACACCCGCTGGCAGTCTTCACCAGGGGCTGCCGGCCTCTTTCCTCCCCTGGATCGCACAGAACCTGAAGCTGGCATGTGTCTGAACCTGGCACTGATGCACAGAGGCTAACACGTTCCCTGTTTGCTTACGTCACGCTGGGCTGCGTTTCCTGACACTCACAAAAGGGGGTGTGTGTTTTTAGATCCTCTATAGAGCTGTAATTCACATGCCATATAGTTCACGCATTTAAGGCGTATAAACCGGTGTTTTTAGTGTGATCATAAAGCCGTGAGCCACCACAGGGTGAGGTCGCCGTCCATCACCGCAAAAGGAAGCCTCAGGTTGCTGGCAGTCACTCCCGTTGCCCGCCCCCGGCCCCTGGGAAGCACGGACCTGCTTTCGGTCTCCATGGATGCGCTGACTTGGGACGTTTCATACAAACAGTCATCCATGGGGGGCCTTTCGTGCCGACGTCTCTCACCAGGTGCCGTGTCCTCAGCGTTCATCGTGTTGCAGCAGGTGTCAGGCGTCCCAACGTCCCCGTTCCACGTCTGAGGGACGGTCCTCCGTGTGGACGGCACGCACTCTGTCCGTCCCTCAGCCGCTGGGCATCTGGCTTGCTTCTGCTTTGGGGGCCAGTGGACACTGCTGCCGTGAGCACGTTCAAGTCTCCGCATGTGTTACGTTCCCATTTCCTGGGGTGCAGATCTCGAGCGAAGCTGCTGGGTCGTGTGGTGACAGTATCACCTCCTCGGGGCCGCTGGACCGCGTTCTGGAGCCGCCGCTCCGCCCTCTGGGGCTTGGTGACGCCGGGACACCTGTGCAGGGGCTGGCTGGACATTCGCATGTCTTGTTCCAGAGAGACTTTCCTTCAAACCCCTTTCCTTTTCCTACTCTTGCTTCTATTATGAGTCTTAAGAGTTTTTTATACATTGTGGCTGCAAACCCTTCTCAGAGGGGTGATTTGCAAAAACCGCCTCCTTCCGGACCCGTCCTTTCACTGTCTTAATGGCGCTGTTGTTGCAACACAAAAGCATTTGATTTTGGTGACTTGCAGCGTCTCTTGTGCTCCTGGGGTGGTTGCTGAAGTCTGACCACGCCCACCTTCCCGACAGGACTGCTCGCCCCTCAACCGGGCCCCTGCCCTGGGCTCAGCCAGGTGGCCCGGCCTCCCAGTGAGAGCGGAGGAGGGGCTGTGCCTGGGCCCCGCACGTCAGGGTCGCCCGCTGCCCAATGGCCTGTCCTCAGAGGACGCACCTCCGGCACCGGCACCGGAGAGAGCAGATTCTGATACGCACCCTCCGCGCCCATGGTGGCCGGAGCCGAGGGACACGCGAGGGCTCCCCGAGGGCAGGGCAGGAGGGAAGCAGGCGGCAGGGGGCCGGCCAGTCAGGGAGTGTGGATACCAGTCCCTCTCCACCCCTCTGAGGGCCGCCGGGCCTGCAGCTCACCTACTCGGCAGGCTCTCTCGGCTCATCGCCGCTCCCGGGAGCTCCGTCCACCCCAGAGGACATGGGGCGGCGAGCTGGCACTCGCAGGAGCAGGGCCTGCTCTCTGGACCCCCCTGCCAACCGAAGAACCAAGCGGATCAGCTACTTCCCACTTTGGCCTGGCGCAAGGCATCAGCTACATCCTGGGCCTGGAAGAGTCAGGAAGACGAGCATGCGCCCACTGCGGACCTCAGGGCACTGTCCCCGCTGCCCTCCTAGACCTCCTGGGTGGGAAAGACTCAGAGGGGCACGTGGGCCCCTCAGGACCCCTCCGGCTGTGTCCGGGCCTGGGAGGGAGACGCTGGAGAACCAGCGGCGGGGCTGTCAGCAGGTGGGCGTTTTAAAAGAAATTTGATGAATATAATTAAAACCCTTTGTTACTGTGGCGCATAGGAGTTGCCCCAACTCCTCCAGGCCTTGCCCCCCTCGCTCGAGCAGTGTGGGCGCAGAGCCACAGCATTTCCCCACCCGCCTTCCTGACTCCCACAGACCCGTCACCCCGGACACCCGATGGCTCACTCAGCACGCATCCAAGAACCCACCGGGGACACCAGAGGGCGAAGCACGTGTGGTCTTGGCCCACGTGGCCCAAAAGCGCTCACCCTAGGGGCTCCACACGCCCTGATGACAAATGGCAGTGCCGTGTGGGTGGTAAGTGGTCATGTCACATCCACTAAGGAGCCCCCTGACTGAACCAGGACTGCCCAGTAGAGGACTTCCAGAAGCCTGGGTGGACTTCGACGGTGTGCTCAGTCCTGACCTCTCCCCTTGCTAGCCGGTGGCCTTGGGCACGTCCCTCTGCCTCTCTGAGCCTCAGGGTCACCCCCAGCCAAACAGGGAGAAGCCGCAGGCCCTCCTCCCTGCACAGATGAGGCCGAGGGCACACAGCACCTGTAAGGGACCTTGGCGTTGACCTGGCGGGAGGTGGCGACAGTCCCTCCGTCTATGAAGAGCCCGGCCTGGGCCTCATCACCCTGGGACTGTGCACACCCTCACATGGGAAGCCCCCCAGGAAAGGAAGCGGACCCCCCGAGCCTCTGTGCTCCCCGAGCTGGGGGGAGAGCCGCGGCCACCACGCACCCACCGCCTGGGCCGACTGCCCTCCACGCCTCCCCGCTGCAGCAGCGCCTTGGCTTTGGCAGAACGAGCAAGCCTCCCTTTTGGAAACCATGGGGACCTTGAACTAGAGCCTTCTTTGCAGAGCAGCGGTTGACAACGTGCTTGGTCCCTCTCTGAGCCGCCACACTCGTGACCCACGTTTCAGGAACCGTGGAAAACACACGAGAAATGAGGACCACTCCCCCCACCCCTTCCCGTGCCCAGCAGTGGCCCGGGAAGTGATTTATTTCCTTCACGTTGTTTTCTTCGGTGCACAGGTAACGCGCATCTAGTTTACAAACTCCGCATCAGGCGGCAAAGGCTGTTTGGTCCTTAGTGTTTTTCTTCAGTGACACTGAGTCCAGACGCTGCCCTGGTTCCTTCAAGTGTCTTCTCAGCCCGGCTCCGCAGTCCCAAGAGAGGCGCTGGACATCCCTTCACCGACGGGCTCCCGTCAGCTGCAGAAGCCACTCCCGACCCCTGTGGTCTAGAATGTTCTACAATGCCCTAGGCTGCCCATAGCGATGCTCGCCAGTTGTGCCTCAGACAGGGGCTTGCGGGACCTGGAAACCACCGATTCCAGGGGCAGCCACAGCAGCAAGGGCCTTGGCTGGCAGGACAGGCCCCCTGTGCTGGGAAGCCACACAAGCCCCTGAGGGTCTGGGACTCCGGAGGCTGGAACTCCAGGAGGGGGCAAGACGGAGGGAGGAGAGCAGGGCTTCAGGCCAGGAGTGTCCAAGTGTCCTTGCGGGTCCCCCAGACTAGACAGCAGGACACCTAGTTGTGTGGACGGAGGGCTCCCCACCCGGGCAGCCCCCAGCACTGCAGATGCGCCGCCCTCCCCCTCAGGCACAGATAACTCGAGGTTCACGCGGCAGGGCTTCGGGGGGCTGGGGCAGAGACGGTCTACACTGTGGTCGGTGGGCCGACCTGGTTCCTAACCCTGCCCTCCCTAGGTGGACGACTCTGGCCTCCCAGAGAGCCAGTGACCAGGGACGCTGGGAAGATGGAACAGGACAGTCCAGTCAGCGCTGTGTCACCAGAGCCCACGTGGCCACGCGAGCACCTCCGATCGCTTCCGTGGAGCAGCTCGGGGAACACGCAAGGGCCAGGTCCAAGGGCACGTGCAGTTTGCCGTCCTGCCGCCGCCACCTGAGGCCCCCCTGTCAGGGTGCTGCTCGCCCCCTCCCCCCAGCACCGGGGGTCCCCTGACTCTTGTCTCACAGCGGACACCCGGGGCGCCTGGGTGGCTCAGTCTGTTAAGTGTCCGACTTCGGCTCAGGTCATGATCTCACAGTTCGAGGGTTCGAGCCCTGCGTCGGGCTCTGGGCTGACGCTCGGAACCTGCTTCCGATTCTGAGTCTCCCTCTCTCTCTGCCCCTCCCTTACTCATGCTTTGTCTCTCTGTCTCTCTCTCTCTCAAAAATAAATAAACATTAAAAAAATAATAAATAACACCCTCAAGGTCCATCCACTTTCCTACAAATGGCCATATTTCATTCTTCCTCATGGCCATGTAGGACTCCATTATATATATAAACCACATCTTCTTGATCCCCTCATCAGGTGATGGACATTTAGGCTCTTTCCCTGATTTGGCTATTGTTTTGACAGTGCTGCTATGAACATTGGGGTACATGTGCCCCTGTGCATCAGCACTTCTGTATCCCTTGGGTAGATCCCCAGCAGTGCTACTGCTGGGCCATAGGGGAGTTCTACTGATAGTTTTTTGAGGAACCTCCATACTGTTTTCCAGAGTGGCTGCACCAGGGACACAAACCATCAGAGACTACTGAATACTGAAAACAAACCGAGGGCTGAAGGGGGAGGGGGAGTGGGGAAGGGAGGTGATGGTCATGGTGGGGGCACTTGTGGGGAAAAGCACTGGGTGTTATATGGAAACCAATTTGACCATAAACGATTAAAAAAATAATAAATAAAATAAACAGCAGACACGGGTTTGGTGGGGCAGGGCGGGGCCTGGCGCTCGGCGTTTCTAAGGCCCAGGAGCACCCCCCAGCGGTAGGGGTCCCCGGGCGCACGCCGGCCCCACACCCTCTCCTGCAGGCCGCCTGGGGCTCCTAGGGCCGCACGGACCACAGCCCAGGGCGGGGTGTCAGCGGTCGGCTGCGTGGCGCCCGGGGCTGGAGGAGGCTGGCTCTCGGCGCAGCTCCCGCCGGCCCTGAGGAGCCTGAGCCCCGCTCTCCGCCCGCAGCACAGCCGGGCGTGTACGCAGCCAGCTCCTGCGAATCTAATCCACCCGGAGAGGACTAGAGAGACCCGGTCTCCGCGGGGAGGCCGGCGGGGGCCTGCGGGCTTCGCCCCGCGGCGGGAGCGCGGCCAGAGCGGACGGCGGGCCGAGGGAGACCCCGTCTGGCCGGGAGCGGCCGTGCAGCCCGAAGCCCCGGGGAGCCGGAGACCCAGGGCTCCCCTGCCTGCCCCCCACGGGGCTGCGAGTGCTGGGTGCGAGCGCGGGGGGCGGGGCGAGCGCGGGGGGCGGGGCGAGCGGAGGCAAACGGACAGACAGACAAAGTGAATCCTGGTGAAAGTTGGGGGGAGGGCACAGAAAGAGTGTTTTGCCTCGCATACGACCATAGGAAATTGCCGTTTTGGGCCACTTTGCCCTCCTGAGGCCCGTTTCGCGCGGGTCCATGTTAATCCTGAGAACGCAATCAGGGTCGTTCCTATCGCTCGCCCTTCCCAGGACCCGCGGGGCTGGCAGACTTGTCTGCGATCACATATTCCACGGGTACCGCTGCCAAGGATGCGGCCGGGTGGGGTGGGGCCCCTCCTGCTCCGGGAGACCGAGGCACTGATGTGCTGACACGCAGCCGGCCCCAGCCTTCCGGAATCCGGAGGTGAGAGCTTGCCAGAGGCCACGCGCTGTGGCCAAACTGGAGGACCTGCCGGACCCCCCAAAGCTGGGTTCACACGTCGAGGGTGATGAGGCACACGCACGCTCAGGGGCAGGAACAGGCTCTTAGCCCATGATGCGCTTTTCTGGGGAG
>NC_043715.1:1779572-1803331 GCF_006229205.1 Suricata suricatta
ACGGGGCACAGAGAGGGGGTGAGGGGCACAGAAGGGGGCATGGGGCACAGGGAGGGCATGACAGGCACAGGGAGGGGATGCAGGTCATGGGAGAGGGCAGGGGGCACAGGGAGAGGGTGAGGGGCACAGGGAGCGGTGAGGGGCATTGGAGGGGGTGCCGGGCACAGGGAGGGGGCGCTGGGGACAGGGAGGGGACGCGGGGCACAGGAGGAGGCACGGGAGGGGGTGAGGGGCACAGGGAGGGGACACGGAGCACAGGGAGGGGGCGTGGAACTCAACGGCTGCCAGCAGAATCTAAGATGCAGTCAGACGGCACTGCACATGGGCACTCCTGTCTCCGGTTCCGAGACACTCAGTCACACGCATGTACACGTGTGTGCATGTGACACACACACATACACGGGGAGCATGACAACCCCTGGGGGTCTCGGGACACCAGCAGCTGTGGGGTGAGTTCAACTCGCACCCCAGAGTGGCTCCACTGCCAACACACACTCAAGATCCAAGTTACGAAGAGCCTGGTATGTCCTGGACGCCCGCGCCCCGCACCCGACCCAGCACACGGCCAGCTGTTCCTGTTTGCTTTGTTCCTCTCCCCCTCTTTCTCCCCCTGCGTCTCCCCCTCCCCCTCTCCCCCCCCATCTCCCTCTCCTCCCCCTCCATCACTCACTCTGGGAAGCCAGCTGTCATGTTGGGAGTCACCCTGTGGAGACACAGCAAGGAGTAAAGGCCTTCGTGAGCAGCCAGCGACGGCCTGAGGCCTGCCAACAGCCAGTTAGCTGGGAAGTGGGCCCCTGTGCCCGCATCAGAGCCCCACACAACCCCTGACCGCAGCCAAGGGAGACGCCAGGAGCCAGAAACACGCAGGCAGCCCCCGGATCCCTGACCCACCAAAACCATGAGCTGGTGCATGTGTGTTCAGTCCCTGAGTTTGGGGGTATTTGTTCCGAGGCAGCGGCTGACTCACACACTCAGAGGCGGGGTGCTAGGACACGGGGGACCGGGCATCCATCCGCTCCACCACCAGCAGCCTCCACGTGTGTCTTCCTCATCGTGTCCTGGCAGCAGACGGGCTGTGATGACCAGGCACCTCCAGTGCAGCGTCCTGACCCAGCATGCCAAGCGGTGCCCAGGGACACTGACCCCAGGAGCACGTGTGTGAGCCCCCTCCCAGTCCTGCTCCTCCGACCGCCTGCCGTCCGCCCTCCAGGGACTGTAAGGCCACGGGACACACTCAGACCTGCCGCTCAGTTCCCAGGCTCAGCTCCCTTCCCGGTGTTGTTTGACACAGAATCCAGCAACCCTTGCCACAAAAGTGTTCCCGAATTTTCCCCACGTCAAGAACTTAGGAGTCAGACCGACCTGGGTTTCCGATCTCCATCCGCCATGGTTGCCCCCGGGCTCACCCTCCTCATCGGGAGAGTGGGCTCAGTGATGGCGCCTGTGTCCAGGACGGAGAGAGAATTGAGGCCGAAGAGCAGGGCCAGCTTTTAGCGGAGGGCGCGCTGTGAGGGTGTCGTCCCTGCGTTAATGATGTCACTCACTGTCTCTGGATGACAGGAGGCGTGGGGCGTGGCGGGGCGGGGAGGTGCTCCCCACCGCAGAGGGTCCCTGCTGTGCCCCCCTCCCCCGACCTCTCTGGGCTCCATGTGGAGCGGCGCTGCCTCCCACCCCTGCCAACGCCACCCGGGTAGGGGACACTTGCTTACGTGTCCTCAGTGGGGACATCGGGCTTTCACACGTCGTGACTATAAGAATAACACCACCGTGAACCCCACGAACGGATCCTGGTGTGGCCGTGGCCTCAGTCCTCCCAGGGGGACCCGTGGGTGTGGACTCACCGGGCCGCTTGCTTTTGAGGACCCCCCCCCGGCCCTCCGTGCTCGCCGGCTGCAGCGCTCCCGTGCCTGCACACTGCAGGACTGTGGGGAAAGGCCAGCGCGGAGGCATGTGAGCCCCGGGGGAGCAGGAAGTGGAGCAGGTGACGGGAGGAGGGCCTCCGCCACGTCACCCACTGCTGTGGCTAGAGTGACGGGGTCTCTTCCCGTAACCCAGTCTAAGGGAGGGAGCTGCGCCCCCTGGTCCAGGTGGGGAGGAGCCTCGCCCGTGGGGGACGACGAATCACCTCCGATTAACCAGGACTAACTACCCGGGATCAGGAATTAGCCAGAATCCAGAGGCTTTCCCCGGGGGGCGGCACCGGGGGCGGTTAAGCTCTGGCTCTATGGGGGGCCACCTCCCATCGGCGCGGGTCAGCCTGGGACCCAGGGGGGGAGTGAGGTCCTGAGGGGCCACGGGTCAGGAGGCCTCGGCACCCAGAGCCCCACAGCGCAAGCTCACGTCTGGCGGGGACCCCCGCTTATCGTGGTGGCCCTGGTTCTGATTATAGATAACTCTCCTGTGCACACACACGTGCACGTGTGTGAGTAGGTACGTGTGTGTGCTTGCACGTTTTGTATGTGTGGGTGCATGTGGTGTGCATGTGCACACGTGTGTACATGTGTGTGTAGTGAGTATATGTGTGTTGGTGTGTACCGTGCACGTGGGCATGAGTGAACTGTGCGTGCGTGTGTGTGTGTGTGTGTGTGTGTGCTCGCACACTCACAATACGACCGTGCACCTGTCACAGGCCCAACAGCATCCTCAGGGCCTCACGTCTACCCGCCCATGGATCTGCATGACCCATTGTGCGGGTGGGGAGCCTGAGGCTCAGAGAGGCACAGGGGCTCTCCTCAGCCACACAGCTGGTGTGCGGGACCAGCACAGGAGGGCAGACGCTCCCGTGGACCCTGGGCGCGCATTTGAAGGCAGAAAGCTATCTTTCCCTTCTGGGCCGCACCTCAGTGCGGATCCTTCCTGTAGCTCTAGCTCCTCCGCCGCCCAGGCGAGTGAGCGATCCCAGAGCACATCCGGGTCACGCGCTCGCTCGGCCAGGGGGAGGAAGGAGACAAGGGGGACAGCTCCGCAGCCCTCGGGGACAGGAGTGGGTGAGGCCCGCCCGGAGCCGGGAGCCCCACGGTCCCAGAGGGGGGGCAGGCCCCAGGTGCCCCCGGACTGCAGGAGCCCCTCGGCCCGGCCCACGAGAGAGCTCCGTCCTTCCTCCGACGCTGGCCGTCAGGACGAGCCCATCCCTCCCAGGTGGGCCTCTGCCCCCAGCCCACGGAGCCGGGCCGCTCCCCGGGGCGGCTCCTGCCTGGTGCTCAGTCCCCCGGAGGGTGGTCCCTCCTCCCTGTCACCGCAGCTTCCCTGGGAAAGAACAGGCCGGGAGAGACCCAAAGGCTGGGCGAGGCAGCCTCCTTCCTGGCCTCCGGCCTCCTCTGCCTGCCAGGCCCGGGTCACGGGACCGGAGGAGGACGCCGCCTGCATGGACAGCTGCCCGCGCTCCCCCGTCTGGCCGCCAGACAGGCCGGCCTTGGCCAGAAATTATACGTTTTGAAGCCGCTCCTGAACCAGACGCCCCAGGACAGGGCCGTTTGTGTTGTTGTTTGAATTCTCCTTGCCACCACTAGCCCTCCCCCCGCCGCTTTGAATTTTTAAAACGTGTTTCATTATGTAATATATACGCGTTGTAGAAAAATGGGGAAATATAAATAGGCATCACGGAGGGTTTAAAACCTCCAGACTGCCTCGTGTGGGGAGGCAATGAGCCGCCCCGCGCAGGAAGCCAGGCTCGGAGGCCGGCACCCATGTGCGCACTGGCGAAACTAAGCCGTGGCACCAGGAGCCGGGTGGTGGCCCCGCAGGGGGGCTGCGCGCTGGGCCTGTGCACGCGCCGCGACATCTCCACCAAATAGTCCTACCGTTTCTGTTTGCAGGGACCGCCACCCTTCCCCCCTGAGGCGTCTCCTTACGGACCTTCTTGCACGAACATCGCGTGTGTTTTTCTCGTGGGAAGATGCAATCCACCTGCCTCCCGAGTCTCCACTGGTCAGACGGTGGGTGCGCATGCGCCGTCCCTCCGCGAGCAGCCCCCCGGGACGCGGGCGCCCGGCCACCAGAACCTATCGCTCTTTCCCCCTCACTGAGGGCGGACCTCTTCCCCAGTCAAGAAATCACACCTGCGCCTCAACACAAGGGCGCCTTGAATCTGGGGAAACACCCAGCACGGGACCTTCCAAAATGGTTTCGGTCCAACGTGAAATACAAATGCCGTGGGTGTCCGAGAAGTCGTCACGGGAATGCTTGGGAAACTTTGTCGGCTAATTAAATTAGAGACGCATGTTTACTTTTTTATTTTAAAACATTTTTGGGGGGCGCCTGAGTGGCTCAGTTGGTTAAGCATCTGACTTCGGCTCAGGTCATGGTCTCGAGGTTTAAGCCCTGTGTTGGGCTCTGTGCTGACAGCTCAGAGCCTGGAGTCTGTCTTTGGATTCAGTGTCTCCCTCTCTCTCTGACCCTCCACTGCTCACACTCTCTCTCTCTTTCAAAAATAGATAAAAACATTTAAAAAAAACATTTTTTAATGTTTCTATTTGAGGGCGAGACAGAAAGTGTGTGTGTGTGTGTGTGTGTGTGTGTGTGCGCATGCAGGTGTGTGTGTATGCGTGCAGGTGTGTGTGTGCGCGCGCGTGCATGTGTACGCCCATGTGCAGGGGGCGGGGCAGAGAGAGAGAGGGGGACACAGAATCTGAAGCAGCCTGCAGGCTCCAAGCTGACAACACAGTCCGACACAGGGCTCAGACTCAAGCGGAAAGATCATGACCTGAGCCCGACTCGGAGCCTGAACCGACTGGGCCCCGGGCGCTGCTTACAAAGGCGGTGTTGAATTTGTCAGTGCGACCGCATAGACCGTGTGTTGGAGGCTGGTGAGTCCCCCAGCTCACGGCTCCCTCTTACTCCCGGGGACACCGGCCGCCCCACTTCCCAGCCGCCCCGGCAGGTGGCACGGACACTCAGCAGTCTGCCCGGCGAAGTCGCTCGGTCACGACGTGCGTGGCTCCGGGCCTGGGCTCCGGAACCTTCCATGTCCAGCCTTCCCCAGCCTGTAGGCCGTCTGCTGTCGGGACGCCCCGGGCGCCAGGGACCCGCCGCGTGAGGGACGAGCCCTCCGCTTCCTCCACGTGAACGTCTCAAGGGCGAGCCGCTCTAACTCAACACGTTAACTCAGAGCTGACGCTGTTTCACTCAGTTCCGGAGTCGATTTTTCTCAGATTGGACGCAGGTGTGGGCGACATCGGCGTCCTCATCAAGCGCCGCTTCCTGAGCCGTCGCCTGGGTTCCCCGAGCACGCCATCTTGTTCTCACCTCGAGGGTGAGGTTGGGATCGGACCCAGGCACTGTTGACGACCGTGTCACCAGGACTCGGTCTCCTCTGAGAGCAGGGCGGCACCCCCCCAGGTGACAGGTGGGCTCCTCCGCTGTCTCCAACCCGGGTGCTCACAGCATTCCTCCTGGAAGAGATCTGTAAGAGGCTTATTGGCTGTGGCCTCCCCCCCTGAGGTCCTCCGGCAGGAAGACTCGCTAAATCCACGCTAATCGTTTGTGTCCTTGTCTGGCCTCCCGTGAGGTCATTTCAGAAGGAAGGTGTGCTTTCCAAATAAACTGGCTGGTTCAAAGTAAAACAGTTGAAAGGCTGACCTACAATGACATCATTACTGGGGACTGTATGTTTAGCCTCGTCTGGTTTATTTGTATTATTATTGTTTTGTTTGGAAATTTTCACATAAAAAGTGGAGTGAAGTGTTCAATGGCACTCAGGTGCCCACCACGCTTGGGACAATCAAATACCGTCCGCCTTCCAGAAGAGGGACTCCTCTGAGCCAGTTCAAGAAGAAGCCACTAAGTAATTTAGGTTCAGGAGGGGAAAGCTCAGGGCTTAGCCAGCTTTTCCTAGAGAGGGCCAGGCAGTAAACATTTTCGGTTTTGCAGACGTACGGGCTCTGCTGCACCTGCTGGGCTCCAGGGTTGCAGAACCAAAGCAGCCGGAAGTAAATGAACGGGTGTGGCTGTGTTCCAATAAAACTTTATTTACAAAGACTGGCAGTAGCTAAATTTGGCCTGTGGGCCGTAGTTTGCCAGCCCTGGTATAACTCATCTAAACTTAGAGAAACAGGAACACCTGGGTGGTTAATGCCTCAGTCGGTTAAGCCTCCAACTTTGGCTCAGGTCACGATCTCACAGTCCCTGGGTTCGAGCCCCATGTTGGGCTCTGTGCTGACAGCTTGGAGCCTGGAGCTGCTTCAGATTCTGTGTCTCCCCTGCTCACTATCTGTCTTTCTCTGTCTTTCAAAAATAAATATAGTGTTAAAAAAAAACTTTAAACTTTTTTAAACGGAAGTGCCCACCTCCGTCCAGCTGCCCAACCATCACTGAGAAAAGGCCCCAGAGCCACGGCCTTCAGCATTAGCCCTGCTGTGGTTTCAATCCTGCCTCAGAGGTTCACCGGCCTCGACCGGTTACTGAGTCCTCCAAGTCTGAAGCGCCCCTGCCTCTGGGGAGAGTAGGGGTGTCACCCTGACCCGGGGGCACAGCCCTCGGCTGACGTGTGAGCACCTGCGGCCACTGTCGTTAAGCAGGGGAGGAGGGCAGGGAGCAGAGCGCCCCTGAGCGTGGGGGCGGCTCGGGAGCGGCAGAGGTAATTAAGAAGTCAGGCCGCTGGGGGCAGCGGGAGCTGAGCTGGGAGCAGCGGGAGCTGAGCTGGGAGCAGGTCGGAGGAAGCAGATGGAGGAAAGGAGGGCTGGTCCTTCTCCGTGCAAGCGGCTCTCTTTCCTGAGGCCATCTCCCCAGTCAATGCGCTGTCCACACTGGCAGGGACAAGATTGCTTTGACTACAGCTCCCCAAGTGCAGGTGCACCCCTGATCACTGTGACAAACAGCCTCTTTCTAGAAACTTCCAACTCGGCCCCCAGGGGAGGCACGGGACAATCCACCAGGCCTTAGGGGCGCTGGCTAGGGCGCTTCGGCCAAATGGCCCACTTAGTGCCACTCCCCCGTGATGGCGCCTGCCTCCAAGCCAGAGTGGGTAGCGACCACAGCCATCACTCAAACCAGGGTCTCCGGGGCCCCAGTGCCCATGGGAGCCGCAGATAATCAGGCCGACCTGGCTTCTTCCCGGGAGAGGAGGCAGACGGGAAAGGGGCGCAGGCCACAGGCCGGGGCGCAGGGCCATGCCCAGGGCCGACAGGCATGAGGCAGAAGGCAGGGCTCTGCCATGGGACAGCCGTGGGATGAGGCAGGGAGGCAGAGGAGGTCAGAGGTCAGAGGTCAGAGGCTGGACAAGGCCGCTCAGGGGTCAGCAGGGAAACACTGGAGAGAGAGATTTCAGAATGCGAATTATAGAAACCTCGAGTCTGGCGATTAACGTGGCCCCAAGGGGGCCTGAGTGTGTGTCCCTGGCCCAGCTTCACCCCCTCGGCCCCCACTGTGGGTCTCACCCCCAGAAATGACCCTGTGCCATCCTCCGACCCCCCCTCACCCATCTTCCCCTGGACCATGGTCCTGCCTCCAGCAGTCCCGTCCCCGGGCTGAACGGGCCAAGCGCTGCTGGCTCTTTCCCGCCCCCACAGAGCTGCGCCTCGGCCGGTAGGAATGACCCCGTCCTGGCTGGGGACGTGGCCCCAGAGAGACACAGCCTCACCAGCTGCAGTGCAGATGGCATTCGGACGCAGGTGAGCCATAGCCACCACCCTGGCGGCTCTGTGTCCCCAGCAGAGCGGTCTCTGTCACTTGACGGCCTCCGTGCCAAGGCCTCCCCCTGACGGACATGCTGCTCCCAGCCCAGCGTGAGGACTCGAGTCCGAGGAGAGCCGTGGGGGTTTCCCTTGGTGGCCTTGGCTGTGAGGGCCCCTGAGCAAGTCCGTCCCTCGTCAGGAAGGGTGCCCTTGTGAAGGAGGGGCGGCTGGGGGGTCCGTCTAGAGGATGCCCAGCTCTCCCTGACTTTGTGTCCTGTGCCCTCCAGCCTGCCGGGAAGTGCGGGGCTGCACCCATTTTACAGATGCCGTTCAGGGTCAGGAGCTCACCTGCCGCCAGCCCTGGGACCGGCACGGGGAGGCCCCTCGCGGACACGTGAGGTAGAGGACGGCAGTGGTTATAAACTGGGGGCCGGCGAGGGCTCCTGCTGCTGGGGTCTGCAGCGTCCCTGGGCCTCACCGTGGGGTCACTTCCGGCTCATTGTCACCCTGAGAGAGGGCGCCGGCTCTGGGGCTCACCCTGCACAGCGGGAAGAACAGGCAGCAACTCCTGTGTTTCCAGATCCTTCTTTGGCTGTCTGCAGTCTTGGTCAGTGGAAGGGAACAGCACAGAGCCACATTTCCTCCTGGGGTTCATTATGTGTCACCGTGGCCGGCTGGATATGAGCCTGGTACCCCGTCCAAGTCCCTGCACTGTGAATATGTGACCTCACAGGGCAAAGGCCGTGAGCCCTGGATGTGGGAGGTGAGCCTTGTAAAAGGGAGGCCGAAGGAGGGCTGACTGCAGGGGAGGCAGACGTGGCGCGGGGGGACGCAGGGAGAGCAGAGGCCTTGTGGTCCGGGGCTACGAGCTGAGCCGTGCGGACACCTTGGCAGCTGGAAGACACGGACACAGTCCCCCCGGGACCCGCAGAGGAAGCCAGTGCTATGGCACGTGGGCCGCCAAGGCCGCCCCCAACTCCCACCCCTGGCCGCCGGGGCAGGAGCTGTGCCGTCCTGAGCCGAGTCTGTGGCCGCACGCTGCGGTGGCCACAGACGCCCACACAGCCGGCCACCCGGCACCTTTACGAGGCAGCAGAGGCTTCGGTGGCTTGGGCTCCAAATGAAGGGCCTCTTCTCAAGTCCCTCCCCAGGAGCTGCTCGGCTCAGCGGCCTGGTGCTGGCGGGACCTGCGGGTCCCCACTGGTGAGTGGCGCTGTCATCCTCAGCACCAACCGGCTCAGTGTCACCGGTCGCGAGACCCAAGTCCCCAGCCCCCTCCCATCTACAAAGTTATTAGCCCAAGGTGACCTCTTTAAATGTAGCTAAGTGCCCGACATCCCTGTGTAGCTCTATGCGGTGGGGCCGCCGCGGCCACTGTGCGGACGGCCTCTCCAAGTCACCGGGCCACGTCTGGCCACGTGCAGCGTGGTCCACAAGGCGCTGCTCCGTGCTGCCTTCCCCACTCCCCTCCGGCCAGAACGCACCCCTCCCAGCTTGTCTAGAGCACACAGGTGTCCCTGTCACCCGGCCAGGGCTTGGGCTGGGGTCAGGGCACGGGTAGGTGAGGACCACGTGCTGGCTGGGCCTGGGGGACGGGCAGCGTGGAGCAAAGAGAAGGTCCCGGGGGGCAGTCGGTCCTGTGTCCACGGACTGGCTGCTCTGCCCCTGGCGTTTCCTGCTTCATGGCGGGGGGGGAGGATACGGGCCCCCCAAGCTCTGTGGGGGCCACGCAAGATCGCGGTGCAGACCTTGCCCCACGTGCCCCCGCCGCCTGTGCAGCCACAGCTTCCGAGTGTGGACTCCAACACTTTCACCGCGTGAATGTGCGAGGGAATTTATCAAACGCGCACTGAGTGTAGTCATTGAGCAAGAAGCTACATAAACGAGAGAGAGGAAACAGAACCTCACGGCTTCGGGCAAGTTCCTGTCTGGGTTGAACTGGAGATGTCTGGGGCCTCCTGGGAGCTGTCTCTTCTCCCTCCTGCCACTGGGAGGCCCAAAAGCTCCACGGACACCGGGAGGTCCCCCGCGGACCTGTGTGCTGGCCAGGGCGTCCACTTCCAGGGACCAGGCATTTCTCGGCTCCGGAGCGTAAACACAGTCCACGTGGTCCCCCGGGAGGGTCACAGGCCCCAAGAGCCGACTGGGCGGCTTGCTGTCCAAAGACCCTCGTGCACCTGGGCCCACGGCCCGAGAGCCGGGAGAGCCCAGGTTGTCATCGGGTTGACCCCGTGCTCAGGCTGACGGGCAAACTGAGACCAGGACGGCCAGCAGCCTCCCAAGGCCACGAGGGGGCGGGGCCAGGATCCGAGCCTCAGCCACTGAACTGAGACTCTGTGCCCTATTAGAGCAGCAGGCACCGGGCTCAGCCTCTGCTGCGGGCATGACGGTGCCTACTGCCTGCCCGGCACCCACTGCCTTCATGCCAAAGCCGTGGCCCCGCTGATCAGAGCCTGCGTGGACCCTCCGTGCGTCTGTCCCAGTGGCGCCTGCCAGCCTGTGCCTCTGCAGTCACAGCGGCCAGAGCCCCATCCTCTGTTCCAAGGGATTTCCCTACATCAGAGGCAACTTCTAGAACTTTCTGTGGGTGACTGAGTACCGAGGAGCTGTTCCATCCCACCTTCCCTAACAAGCAAAAGCTGGGCTCTGGCAGGACATGAGTGCGAGCTGCCCGTTGGGGCTGGACACCACTCTGCACAGGGCTCACGGTGTCCCGAGACACAGCGAAAGTGGTCAGGCCAGCCCCTGCCCCCCCGGGACCTGCGTCGGGAATTTGCACGGACGGTCCTTAACGGGAGACACCTCCCAGCAGAGCAGGGCTGTGAGTCCAGGCCGAGGCCACTGCACGGCCACTGTGTGCACAGATGTCCCCCACACACACCTCGAGACGCCGCACGGCCACGGCACACACAGCCGACCCCCCCGACGCTGGCCTTCCCGGGCTGCCCACGCCACTGCCGCCCTCCCCACCGGCGTCCCACTGGCTAGAAATGAAAACCCGTGTCCACGCAAAGACTCGTACCAGGATGTCCACGCAACATGTGGACCAGCCCACGTGACCACCGACGGCCGAGCGGGCGGCCCAGGTGTGGCCCCACGTGTCCACACGGGAACGTCCATCGGCCACAAACAGGGCGAGGTGCGGCCACACACCCCACGTGGGGGGCCCCGGAAACGCTCTGTCCAGTGAAGACGGCACAGCGTGACGGCGTTTGTGCAGGAAGAGGGTAAATCGGGGGCTGCTGGGCTGGACGGGAAGGGGCTTGGGAGGGTACCGAGGCCACGCAGGTGTCATTTCAGGGGGATTAAAAGGTCCTAAAATGGGCTGTGGTGGCGGTCACACTGCCCCGTGAGAACACTAACCGCCCCCGAGCTGCACGCTCGACACGGGTGAATTGGTCTGTGCCTTGCACCTCAGTAAAGCTGCCAACACCGCAGACGTCCACAGAGGGCCAGGACCTGGGGCGACCGGACCTGTCAGACCTTCTGGAAGCTTGACTCAGAGTTTGCAGGACCAGCAATGTCTGCGGAAGCGAACTCGTGGTGGACGGCACGGCAGCCCTGGTGGGACGGTCCTGCCCTGGAGCCGCCGCCGTCCAGCCACAGCAGGATGCTTAGTAAACGCCGTCTGTTCGTGCAACAGAGTGCAGGCGGCAGTGACCAGAACGAGCGAGATCCGCCCACGGCACGCTGCGTCTCACCAACACGGCGTCGGGGCAGGGACACGGCGCTGCCTCCTGTCGTCTGTGCAAACCTGAGACCAGTCCTCCCGTTGAAGGGCGCGCTGAGGCTGACACGTGGGGGCCGGGGGGACGGGAAAGGGGGCCGGGGGGCCGGTGATGTTCTACTTCTTGATCTGGGTGCTGTCCCACGGGTGTGTGTGCTCTGAGACCCCCACGCACAGCACACGGACGGTTTGCATGATTTTTGCCGGTATGTCCTATCTCGGTAGAAGGTCTGCTGATAAAAATAGGTTTCAGAGTTAACGCAAGGAGACGAGCCGAGTGTCCGGCAGCTGAAGACTGGATGGATGAGGTGTGGGAACAACAGACTGCTATTTGTACGAAGGAGCGAGGTGCTGACCTCGTGCTGCCCCAGGGAGGGGCCTGGTAAACCTAACACGGATACGCTGGCCACACCCCGCACGCATCCATCCCCACGAGCGGTGCGGGGGAGGCATGTCCACAGCGACGCAGAGCAGGCTCCTGGGGCCCGGGGGCTGGGCAGGGGGACGGGGAGTGCCCGCTGATGGGGACGGGGTTCCTTTCTGGGGTGACGAAAAATTCTGGAAGTGGTGATGGCTGTCACAGCGCTGAGAATGTGCTCAACACCACCGAGTGTTTGTTTTTTGAGAGAGAGAGAGAGAGCGAGAGCGAGCACATGAGCAGGGGAGGAGCAGCGGGAGACAGAGAATGAGAGGATCCCAAGCAGGCTCCTTGCTGTCAGTGCAGAGCCGGATGTGGGGCTCGAGCCCCCGAGCCGAATCCTGACCTGAGCTGAAACCAAGAGTCTGACACTCAGCCCACGAGCCACGCAGGCGCCCTGAAGGCACACTTTAAACGGTGACTTGTGTGTGCAAGGAAGCCGGTGGAGTACCAAGGCCCAGCCCAATCTAAGGAGAGCTGGCGTTTCCGGTCAACACGCCCTGTGGACCGCCGCTGGGCCCGGGCTCCGAGTCCTTGCTCCCTGAGCCTGGGTCCCCCAATCCCACTTCATTTCCGGAACCATCCTGGGGGGTGACCGCTGTCATCACACCCGTGAGCCAGATGAGGACTCGGACGCCCGAGCAGCCCAGCTCCCCGTCCCGCCGGGGGGAGGCAGCGTGGGGGGCGCAGTCCCTCCAAGGCCACGCCGGAAGGCGGGTGGGCAGAACTCACACTCAGGACTGGCCACAGCCCTTCAGAGAGGCATTTGTGGGGGGAGCACAGCCGGAGAGGCTGGCCTCGCTTCAGCGATGCCCCTGGCAGGACCGAGGGGGGGCTGGCCCCCGAGGTGGCACAGAAGTGAGGACGGTGACAGGGTCGGCCCGCGGGTGTCTTTCTGTGTGCCAGGCCTTTCAGGGCCCGCAGCCTGCCCCCTGGGTTCTCACGGCCACACAGGGCGCCCCCTCCGGGCAGCGGGGGACACGAGCCTCGTCCCCCACACAGCGCCGAGAGGCGGAGCACGGATGTGAACCCAGGAAGCTGGGCTCCAGTGCCACCTGCTTGATGTGACCCCCCACAGGTAGCCCGGCCCCGAATGTGCCCCCGGGGAAGGAGGAGTCATGTGGAGCCCTCTCCCGGTGGCGGGTTGCAGAACGAGAGCTCGCTCCATGACAGGCTGGCAGCCTCGAGTCGATGCGGCGGCACCCAGCCCCAGGGTCCGCCGGAGGGTGGGAAGTGCGCAGGCGCGGACGTTTCCGACCACACGCAGCCCTGGAGGCGGCCCAGGAGGCCAGCGTCCCCCACCCCCACCCTGCAGGGCCGGACACGTCCGCTGGTGCAGAGCAGCGCAGGTCACCAGCTGGTCCCAGTCTGGACTTGGCTCCCTCCAGCCGGGGAACAAATGGGAGCTCAGGGTGGAGGCCACGGCAGGAGGTGATCAGCAGGGCAAGGGCTGGCCTAGGACACGGCCAGCTTTTCCATGTCCAGGCCGATGTCCATTAAAGAGGAACCTGCCCTAACAGAATTGGGCCCTCTGGGCCCCCACAGGCTTCATTTATTCATGTGGCAAACATGTATTGGGCACTGCGATGTTTGGTTTTATGTGTCAAGCTGGCTGGGCCACAGTCCCCAGATATTTATTCAGTCAAACCTTATTCTGGATATTTTTAGATGAGACTAGCATTTAAATCGGTGGATTGAGTAAAGAGGGTTGCCCTCCAATAAGGGTGGGCCTCATCCAATCAGTTGAAGATCTAACTAGAACAAAAGATTGACCTCCTCCAAGTAAGAGGGAGTTCTTCCAGGGGCTCCTGGATGGGTCAGTCGGTTAAGCCTCTGACTTTGGCTCAGGTCATGATCTCACAGTTCATGAGTTCAAGCCCCATGTCAGGTTCTGTGCTGACAGCTCAGAGTCTAGAACCTGCTTCAGATTCTGTGTCTCCCTCTCTCTGACCCTCCCTCGTTCACACTCTGTCTCTCTCTCTCTCAAAAATAAACATTTTTTAAAAAATTTAAAATATACAGGGGCACCTGGGTGGCTCAGTTGGTTGAGTGTCTGGCTTCGGCTCAGGTCATGATCTCACGGTTTGTGGGTTCGAGCCCTGTGTCTGGCACTATGCTGACAGCTCAGAGCCTGGAGCCTGTCTTCAGATTCTGTGTCTCCCTCTCTCTCTGCCCCTCCCCTGCTCACACTGCCTCTCTCTATCTCTCAAAAATTAAAAATAAATTAATTTAAATTAAAATTAAAATATATATGCCTGTGTGTTTCTATGCACACACACATGTAAATACACAATATACAAATCTATGTGAGAGAGATTCACAGTGTATATAATGTGTACACACGTGTGTAACGTGTATGTACATAAGTACGTAGCAGTTGTGTAATACTAATCCGGCGTCTCTGGTGAACCCAGGAGCCTGCCGTGTGGTGGGGTGGGGACTCCCAGGGGGGCCACAGTCCCGGCCTCGGGCCGCCGGCTCCGGCGCGCCCTGCAGACCTGGGACCACACGCGGAGACACAGGCGCAAGGCTTCGGCCGCTCCTGAGAGCAGGCCCGGCTCCAGGACAGAGGCCCCTCCCAGACAGCTGCGTGGCCCTGGCGGGGGGACCGTCAAGCCCGGGCTTCTCCTTCCTCGTCTGGGAAGTGGGCTAATGACAGCTGTGCCCCGTGGGCGGCGCCCCGCAAACCTCCTCCGCGTGCGGCTCTCGGGCCGAGCCCGGGCCTGACGGCGCCAGAGTCACCCAGGAGCTTGTCTAACAAGGCAGGCTGCTGAGCCGCTCCGATCAGCTGGCTCTTCCTCTCTGTGCAGAGGAGCCCAGGACCTGCCTTTGAAGCACCCTGTCTCTGGGTAGCAGACGTGGAGCCCTGGTCGCCCTGGCCCTTCACAGGGGGCACTGCGCAGGCTCACTGCACTGGGCCCTCTCTAGACGGGCAGTGCCAGGCCCGGCCTCGCCTCCCTGGGCTGAGTGAGCTGCACAGGGCTGGGCTCCCAGGAGAAATGGCCTGATAATGAGCTACCTCATTACCTTGCAGACTGCCACCCCCCTGGGCCACCATCTGCCGCCTCACCTGTCCCTGGCACAGCCCCATCCTCCCGCTGCAGGGAGGGGGAGCCCATGCCGCCTGGAGCCTCCTCTCTCCAAACTGCGCCTGCATCCTGCCCCCACGGCGAGGGGCTCTGTGCTGAGGCCAAGGCTGTGGGACAGACGAGCCGGGGCCGTGGGGGTAGGACAGGCAGCTGGCTCGCTGCACATCCTCTCGCAGCGCTGGGGAGGCCTCCTTGCTTTAGACCGGCGACAGTTTCCTAGCACAAAACTCCTGTCTCCACGCCTTCCTCCTTCTTTCCCACCGGAACCCCGGGGCCATGCAGGGCATCAAGGTCCCCATGCCCCGGCCCTGCCTGCAGCTGGCTTAGGCTGTGGGGCCCAACTCTGCTGACTGCACGTGCATGTCAGGAAGAAGTTTCTGGAAAAGCCCTTCCCACTCAGTGGCTTTGCACCACCCTCCTTCCTGTGTGGAAGCCACAAAAGGCAGTGGTGCGGCCACCGTCTCCCATCCACGAAGGCAGGGCTGCGTGAGGTCAGTGTTGACCGTGGAGCTGCCACCCCAGCCAGGCCACCCACTTCCATGCAGCTCTGGGTCCCTGCTGGGTCGTGGGTATCCCCCATGGCGCCCGAGCGGGGCTCTGTTCCCTGTGGCGTGCACATGCGGTTCCCAAACAGCTCAGGAGTAAGGGGTGGGGGTCTCCGTCTCCCCCCTGTCGCGGGGCCCAGCTTCCCCGGAAGCAAGCCGCCTGCCCAGGCTCTTGGGGTCTTCCTGGAAATCTAGACGCACACGCAAGCACGTGTCATCACAGACTGCTGTTCTTCCCCCTGAGTGGTGGCATGTGGCACACGGTCGGTCGGCACTCTACTAGACCCTCCCAGACCACGACAGGGGACGTGTGTGCGTAAGGGTGTGACATCATCTGAAGTGATGTAACCAGAACCCCACTGATGGACACTAGGCTGTCGCCAAGCATTCCAGGCATGCGCTTTGGCAATGACTTCTAAGGGTACTATTCGGCCAGATGGCTAAGGCTCTGATGGAAACACTGAGGCAGCCCCGTGAAAAACAGGCTGGGAGGCAGCCAGAAGGCCGGCAAGGAAGGTGCCTCTTCTGTTTCCCTTCTCCTACCAAAGGTTCGGTTTGGGATATATGGCCCCACCCCCAGGAGGCCTGGCCCCACCCCTAGGAGGCCTGGCCCCACCCCCAGGAGGCCTAGCCCCACCCCTAGGAGGCCTGGTCCCACCCCCAGGAGGCCCAGCCCCACCCCCAGGAGGCCCGACCCCACCCATGGCTCTTTTAGAACCTGCGTCTCCTTCCCGGAGCTCTCCTCCTGCCCAGCCCCTCCTCTGCTCGTCAGCGCGGGGCCCAGACCACTGCAACCGCCTCCAGCCTGTCTCACAGCCCCTCCGACCCGCTTCTCCCTCCCAGTCCGTCTCTCACCCGGTGTAAAGCCGCCTAGCAGGCTTGCTGACCCCCAGGGGCATGCTGCCAAGCCTGCCCACCTCTGCCCTCACTTCCAATCGGCTGTCAGCACCCCTACTCTGGTCCACCCCCCCCCTTGCAGACTCTTCCCGATTCCCGGAGTCCACTGCACTCCGCCCACTTTGCGGGGCCTCACTCATCCTCCATCCGGAGGTCAGACTGCCAACGCCATCCGACAGAGGAGCAGCCTGCGGGCTGCCGTGCTGGGGTCCCCTGGGCTCCCGCACGGGCTTTGTTGGTTCAAAGAAGGTGTATACGAGGTGGGCAAGGAGACGGAGAGGCAAGAAAATTCCCAGTTTCCATAGCAACGGACAGGCTGCAGGGCCGCGAACACAGAGGAGGAGGAGCTGTCCCAGGAGCAGAGAAAATCCTGGGATTTCGGGACAGAAGGGCCCTTTCACCCCCTCCACCCCAGGCCTTCTCCACGTGCGAGGTCCCTGCAGGCTCGTGGGGCCGTCACCGTGCTTGGTGGGAGGTGGGACGGCGCCGCCGGGACAGAGACCAGGGACCCCGCGCAGCACTGTCACCCCGCCCAGAACCTCGCCTGCGCAGACCCTGAGCACCCCGATGCAGTTCAAGCCCTGTTCTGGGTTTGAATCTCCTCTATGACATCTTCCCACCCTCTCCAGAGCTTGTTTCAGTCTTCGCTTAACTGCCTCCAGTGACGGAGGGCTCACTACCAACGGGAGCAGCCAGTCCGCGGTGAGGGGCTCAGCATCAGTGCCAGAGATGGACGGACAGCCAGAGAAGCGAGGGGCACACGCTCCTCCACACCAGAAGGGTAGCCCTGGGCCTGTGCCGGAGGCTGCGGGAGGAGTGAGCCCCCAGCCACTGAGAGCCTGGCTTCTGTCCTCGGACTCTCCGAGGAAGCAGGTTCTCAGGGGGTCCGGGGGGGGGGTCAGGGGGTCCTGCTGGCTCCGGGACCAGACCTCTCAGCCCGAGCCTGGCCGGTGGGAGTGGGGACAGGCAAGGAGGAGGTGGGGCATCTGGATTTCCAGAAGTAAAATTAAGTGTCTGAAATGCTGACGCCTCGCTAGAAATGCCGAAGTTTTTAGAGAGAAATCTACGTGCTCTGAAACGTGTCGGGAAACAGGAGGATGGGCGGGCGGGTCAGACGGACCCGCGTTCAGATCCGCAAGCCTGAGCGGCGATGTCGCTCTGCCGACCCCTGGTTTTCTCATCTGTGAAGCCGGGTGACCACAGCACGTGCCTGGAAGGTTGGGGGTGCCTCCTGGCTAATCCCGTGGAGGCCGGGTGCGTGAATCAGACCGCGGGGAAGGTGTAATTCCTTCTTCCCATCTAAGTTCACAGACCCCGGAGTGGCTCCGTGAGCCCCCATGGGAACCCCTGTCCCAGGGGGAAGCAGGCCTCGCTGCTGGGTTGCCGGGGACTCGTGGCCCCTCCTTGTGCTCCCGACAAGTGGGGACTATGAAACCTCGAGAGCCCAGGCGGCAGTGGGGATGTCCAGGCTGCTGGAGGGGACGGCCTCCGCACCGCACCCCACCCCAGTCCCAGCCTGGGGACCCTCGGGGTCACAGGCTGACGCTGTGCTTTCTGTGCTATCTGGCAAGGAAACAGGACCAGGCCTGAGCAGAGGACGGGACTGGCAGGCACTCGGACCCGGAGCCCGCAGATGGGCAGAAGCCGGGCTGTCTCCGTGCCCACCATGTCCCCGGGGCCCAGCCGGCCAGGAAGGCCACCCCCGGCCAGGCCCCTGCAGTCACCAACCATTACACCCATTCTCCAGGAAGCGAGGGCGGGATGGGAGAATGCCGGCCGCAGGGGGGCAGAGACGGTACCCAGCTGTGGGCCAGCGGCCACCGTGCCTGGGAAGCTGGGTGTGAGCGCTGGGCCCGAAGCTGCTTGGCAAGTCAGCATGTGTGGGCAGGGACCCGGCCCGCTTAGCGCCCCCCCCGGGCAGAGTGGGAAAGTGAGGGCATCTCAGGCAAGGGGACGGGCCCGGGCGCACAGGCAGGACAGCGGCGCTCAGCAGCAAGGCCTGAACCGCAGCCCTGGGAGCGCCAGCCCTCCTGGAGGCGGCAAGCACGGCGGAGCTCACGAGTCTGGCTCTGGGATTCAAAGCCGGGCTCTGGCTGTGTGGCCTGGGGCGGGCTGTGAAGCCTCTCCGTCTTCTCCAACAGGGCCCTTGCAGGGAGCTGCCCAGCACGGTGCTCGAGGGAGGAGCGGCTGGCCCCTCCGGGCCTGGTCTCCCCATCTGGGAACTGGGCCGGGTACTCTGTTCCGCCTCACAGGACCGTCTAGATCCGACCTGATGCCTTCCTCTTACCTGGAAAGGGGGTTCAGCTGAGACTTCCGACCCTCTTTTTAATTTTTTTTAACATTTATTCATTTTTGAGACACAGAGCAGGGGAGGGGCTGAGAGAGAGGGAGGCACAGAATCCGAAGCAGCTCCAGGCTCTGAGCTGTCAGCCCAGAGCCCGACACAGGGGTCAGCCTCACAAACCATGAGATCATGAGCTGAGCCAAAGTCAAAGGCTTAATCGACTGAGCCCCCCAGGCGCCCCCTAGCATCTTTTTAAAGCCTGTTTGATTCAGGGGTGCAGGGGTGCAGAGAGAGGGCAGAGGCAGCCCGTCACCTTCGCGCTGAGCACACGCGGCAGCCTTCTTGTCCCATCCACCCGGTGTTGGAACGTCCGTCCACGCTATTTCATAACCCTGGGAAACACTGCTTTCCCTTGCAACATTTAGTTGTGTATTTATTGCAAAACAACGATTTTTCTCATGGTAGGAGCAGCACATGCCCGTTGCAAAACATTCAGAAGTGAAAGACTGTAATGGAGAGAGACGAGAAAAGATCAGCCTTACCCCTGATACCGGGGGGTTGTCACCGTGAAGGTTTCGCTGCTCACCAGGCCAGACTGTGATTTTTAAAAACCGTCTCTGAATAAATGTATTTGTTTACTTATTTACAAACCTAAGATCATACATGCATATGTGCTTGCTGTTATATTTTTTCACTTTAAATGTATGTATATACACATACGTTCCTACACTGTCTGGTTTGGTTGTGTAGTCTCACCCCTGTCCCCACCGAGACGGGAGGCAAGGACTCTAAAATATATCGCATTTGGGAGTTCTGCATATGCTCATATACAGTTTTCTTTTCCTTTTTGCTCATTTATTTATTTATTTATTTATTTATTTAGAGAGAGAGAGAGAGCAAGGGGGGACAGAGAGAGGGAATCCCAAGCAGGCTCCACACTGTCAGCACAGAGCCTGATGTGGGGCTCAAACCCACAAACTGTGAGATCATCTCCCTGAGCTGAGATCAAGAGTCAGATGCTCGAACGGCTGAGCCTTCTAGGCGCCCCTTACATACATTTGTTACTGTTTATTTATTTTTGAGAGAGAGTGAGTGGAGGAGGAACGGAGAGAGAAGGAGACACAGAATCGGAAGCAGCTCCAGGCTCTGAGCTGCAGCGTGGAGCCCGACGCGGGGCTCGAACCCACGAACTGTGAGATCATCACCTGAGCCGAAGTTGGATGCTCAACTGACTGAGCCCCCAGGTGCCCCTACACTTGTTTTTTTTTTAATTTTTAATGTTTTTTATTTATTTTTGAGAGGCAGAGACAGCGTGAGCAAGGGAGGGTCAGAGAGAGAGGGAGACACAGCATCCAAAGACAGGCTCCAGGCTCTAAGCTGTCAGCGCAGAGCCGGACACAGGGCTCGAACCCACAAACCATGAGATCATGACCCAAGCCAAAGTCAGACACTTAACCGACTGAGCCACCCAGACACCCTCCCCCCCATAAACATTTTTAAACTCTGTGACCGAATGTGCTGGGGCCCCAGACCCGGCACTCTGCTGGCCCTGCGCCGAGGACCCCTCTCTCCTCCCACGAGGCTGGGGGCTGCTGGCTGCCGCCCCCCTGGTCACCCGCCGCCAGCCCCACACGCACCTTCCCCACCGGCCTCCGCTGCGCTCTCTGCACACCCCCACCTATGTCCCCTCGCTCTCCGGGTCTGGACCAGGCTCAGGATGTCTCCGCTGGGTGGCCTCGAGGTGGAGTCCCCCTTGTCACGATTTGTGCAATGCGTGCATGCTCCCTTAGGTGTGTCTTTGAGATGCATTGTGGGAAGTGAAATCTCTGGGTCTCGGAGCGGGTGTGCTAACGTCTCTAATTCCTGCCGCTGGACGTGTCCGCCGCTTTCGGTGCCTTCCAGGGTGAGGAACACCGAGGGGACCGTCGGCACGTGAGGTGGCGTTCGCGCCTGGGAACGCTCTCCGGCCGGCCTGGCTTTCCCAGGTGCCCGCGGGGAAGGTGCCCAGACACCCGAGGCCCACGTGTGCCTGGCGGTTTCACACAGCCAGCCCCACCACGGCTTAAACGGGAGGACACATCTGACACGAATAGCCGTGCTATTTTGTGGTCGCGTGTCCACTGCCGTGGCCGGCACGGCCCCCACGCGGTGCCCAGCAGGGGCCCTCCACACACGTCCGACCTTAAAAAAGACAACAGACAGCAAACCCGAACGCCTCTCCCCGGGGCTCTTGTTCCCGCTGCAGGTGGGGGCGGAGGGGGGTCCAGCCAGCCAGGCCGTGACCCTGGGCACTGCCGGTGTCCCCTCCGCCCCAGCGGCCGGACTCCCAGCCCCCTGCCAGCGCCCGCCTACACCTCTGCTGCCCGAGGGGCTGCAGTGGGTCCACACTCGGGTGAAGGGATTTTAAAGGCCCGTCTCTGAAGCCCGATCTCTGACAGGTGCTAGAAAACCACATGACTCCCCACATGCCGTTCACCCTACGGCAACTTCCAGATCCTTCCGGTTGGATTCAGGGCCTCCGGGGCGCTCCTGTCCCACTCGGGAACCTCACCGCACCTGTTCGTCCGTTTCCGAAGCTCGTGGATTAGAACTTGTGCATTCTCTTAAATACTCGGGTTTTTAAGCCACAAACCGTGTGGGTGCTTTACGTGGGAGTCCCATACCCGGGCGGACTTTCTTCTCTCAGCCTCCGGGGAGACCCTCTCCGCCCGAGTCCCTGCCCCCCAGGTCTGCCCCGTCGGCTTGCCCCGCCAGCGCCCCTGTCGTGGGGCCGGATCAAGGCGCTGCAGGGCCCTCGCCCACCCCCACTCTGCTCTGAGAGCCCTCAGAGCCCACAGAAGTGGTCCGACACTTGCTGAGCACCTGCCCGGCGTGTGGGACGCACGTCCTTCCCACGGCCCGGTGAGCCAGCTGTCACCAGCCCCCGTTACAGATGAGAAAGCCGAGGCTCGGGGCTGACGTCCCTGCTCGGCCAGCGGCAGACCCAGGACCCATGTCCCCGCCATGCTCAGCCTGGAACAGCACTCAGGTGCTCAGAGACAGGGACACACGGGGACATGGGTGCACGACCGTGCCGGCTGAGGGGTGCGTGCATCTTCCGGGCAGAAGCCTGGGCTGAGTCCGGGTAGGAGAGGTGCCCTCCTGGCCGTGTTCGGCGGCCGCCGGGCCAGGCAGCCAGCCTGCACATCAGGGCCACGGTGAGCCGGGGCTCCTTCCCAGTGCTGGGCGGCCCTCCGTGCCAGCGCCCTGGGGCCGCCAGAGCAGAGCAGCAAGGACCTCGGGCCGAGAACAGCCTACGTCTGTCCTCCCCGCCTCCCCCCTCCCCGTTCCAGGGGCCAGAAGCCCGAGACCAAGGGTCGGCAGAACCACAGTCCTAGAGGACGCTCCTCCATCTCCTCCAGTTTCTGATGGAGGCCAGTGACCCAGGACGTCCACCATTCTGTACCTCTGCTGTCACGTGTCCTCTCCGGTGTGTGTGTCTGTCTCTGTGTCTCTTACTATAAGGACACTTGACATTGGACTTAAAGCCACCCTACTCCATCCACTATGACCTCAGCATCACCTGATGAGCCCTCCTAAGACCGTATTTCCAAATAAGGCCACATCCACAGGTAATGATTCAGACTCGGACGCAATCTCTGGGGGAGACACAGTTCAACTTGCCACGTCTTCCAATAAAGCAGGTAAGGGCTCATCCAGGCGCCGGCTCAGAGGGGCCCCAGTGCCTTTGCACGGTGTTTAATACCCACTGTGTCCCCATTCTTGTGCACTAGGATGTGCTACCTGTCCCCAAAACATATGGACACGGAAGAGACCAGAGGCCACGAGAGAGGTGAAGGTGCAGAGCCAGAAGTGTGAATCCTGAAGGGGGCTCAGGGTCAGTCGACACCAGGTCACCGACAGGCGGGCTGTGCAGGGTGCAGATGTGGGCACTGATTCGGGGGTCACACGCTTCCCACTGGACACACCTGTCCTGTGTCAGGGACATGAGCTCCAGAGGGGGCCCTGATTGGCTATGCTCACCGCTGTTCACAGCCCCCAGCGTGGGGCAAGGCGCCTGCGGGGATGAATTCCCTGGTGTGGGAGGAAAGGCCTCAGGGGCAAGAGAAATCCTGCCTCAGTTTCCCCAGCTTGCACGCAAGGGGTTGGCCGAGGACCCGGATGTCCTGCAGCAAACTGCCTGGGCATCGCCACCTGCTGGACGGCCCCGGTAGTGCACCAGGTAGGAACCTTCCTGAAAACCCGGGGAAGCGAGGTCCTCCTGCCTGGGCGCCGTCACTGCTCTTCCGGGAAAGGCGACTCCTCCAGAGGCCAGCGACCTGCTCCATGGGTGTCCCTGCTGACCCCGCTGGCAGAGTGGCCCGTGCCCAGCGACGGGTCCTCAGTGATGGCCCAGAAGTCACCGGCATTGGGGGGCTGCACAGGGTGTCACGCCTGAGACCCCGAGACTCGGCCCACCTCAGTGCACACTCACACACCCACAGTCACACACCGCTCACACTCATCACAAGGGGCACATGTTCAGTCAGACTCACGCTCTCTCACATATATCCATGTGTTCATGCGTGCACACTCCCCCTCACACGCCGTCACACACACGCCCACAGACTCATATAAACACACCCACTCCCAGTCATCCACATGTGCACGTGTGTACACTCACACACTGCTTCACACCCACACTCACCCCCGCGCTCACACACCTCCCTCCCCCTCACACCCCTGCACTCCTCACTCCCCGGCCCCCACCCTGGCCAGTGCAGAGGTGCTCCCTGAGGGGCTGGGGGAGGGGAGGCAAGCTCACTCACACAGCCCCACCTGGACCCGGGCCACCTCTCCTGGGCACCCCCTCCAACGCCAGGTCCCGGGTGCCGCTCGGCTGCCGTGATTCGCTCTGTTTGGAGATCTACCCGCTCCCGCTCATTTGCGGCGCTGGCCCCGGCGTCACGCTGTACAAACTGGCCATCATGCAGTGACCTGTTCTCCACCAAGGGACCTTCCAGGCCGCTGCTGTCACACACACGTGAACATCCGTGTGTGTGTCTTTGCACGTTTGGGAGCATTCCTCTGTGGCCTGTACTCGAACCGGCCCTGCGGGGTCACCACGGTCACCTCGGCCGGCGCTGCAGCGGGACCTCCCGGAGCAGAGCGGCGGCCCCGCGGCCCTCACCCCCGCCTGCCCCGCTGCG
>NC_043715.1:1803431-1811175 GCF_006229205.1 Suricata suricatta
CTGGCCAGCCCACACGCGCGTGCACAGCGGCCGTGCCCCTGCTCATCTCTGCACTCTGCTCCGTCCTCCACTCCCACGGTGCCGAAGCTCTCCAGGTGGTCCGGACGCTCATCTTTCATCGGTTCTTTATGCTGCAAGTAACTTTTAATCTGCGGCTTGTGTTTTCACTGGGTTTTTTTTTTAACAGAAAAATTTACGTTTTTAATGCCAAAGTCATCAATATTTTCTTCCACAGTTTGGGGATCTCATTAAAGAATCCCTTCTCGAGGTGCCTGGGTGTCTCAGTCTGTGGAGCATCTGACTCTTGATTTCAGCTCAGGTTGTGATCCCAGGGTCCCGGGATCAAGCTCCGCATCAGGCTCTGCGCCAAGTGTGGACCATGCTTGGGGTTCTCTCCCCCTCGGCCCTCCCCCCAGCTCCCTCTCTCTTGTTCTCCCTCAAATTAAAAAATAAATTCCTTTTCGACCATAAAGTCATGAAGACATGGCTTTTGCCCCAAAGCTGTACCCATTTTGCTTTTTGTAATCATAGGCCTCTTTGCAATCAGAGTCAGACTGCCCCTCTCGTCGCCCCTTCCCAGCCCAGCCTCCCACTGGCTCCCTTCTGCCCTCCCTGCCCCAGCCCTCCTCAGGTCCTCCCTCGGGCCTGCTCCCCCTCCAGATCCTCCATCCACAGAGCAGAACAGCCCCGCTGCCCCCAGGCCACTGCCGGAGAGACGGACCAACACTCGGCTCTGGGATCTGCTCACACGGCGACTTGGGCCACATTCTCAGCCACAAAACGGGACGCAGTTTCCGCACAGATGCCCACGTGGATGGCCGCCGCTGCACGGTGTGACCCGCCACCCTGCACGTCCGCGCCCACCCTGCCCACCTTGCTCTCCGCCCATGGCGCTGGCCTGCACGTTCTGGAGAAACAGCCAGCCCTGCTCTCTGGCTGCTGGCTGCCCACGGGGGGCCCTGGCGCAAAATGAGCCTGAAGCTGCAGGAGGAGGCCCGAGCGTTCACTCCTCCAGATCCCTCCCCCTGGGCCGCCTCTGGCCAGCGGCCCCTCACCTGAAGGTCACGCCCCACAAGGCTGTGGCCCCGCGCACAACCCCCCAAGTGCCAGCACCACCCACCTGCACCCTCCAGGCTCAGTGTGGAAACAACTGTACGCCGGTCCCCGCGGAGTCACTGCCTTATGCCCATGGCCCCTCCTCTGCCCGAGTCACTGCAAATCACACCCCGTAAAGGTCTCCTTGTGCTGTCTCGCCCTGGGTGTGCAGTGGCCGCCTCCCTCCCTCAGAAGCCCCTGGCTCCTATCAGGAGAGACGGAAACCCCAGGACGGCGATGCACCAGCCGGTCCCAAAGACAAATTCGCTGGTGATGACGGCAGAGTCCTTGTCCTCCTGGAGACGGGCCGTCGTAAAGATGAAGGTGATGGGCAGCACACTCAGGGCCAGCGTTGCCACCAGAACGTCACACTCTCCCTTCCCTGCAGCACCCGGGCACTGGGCTCTGATGAAAGCAGCAGGGTGGGGAGAGGGGAGGGGCAGTGGGAGGGCGTGGCCACAGTTAGAGACAGAGGGGACGGTGGGAAGGGCACACGCTCTGAAGCCCGGCCCGCCTTGGCCGAGTGCCCAGGCCCGGCCGTTTCCTGGTTGGGTGGCTTGGGGAGGTCCCTTGGCCCCTCTGAGCCGGGCTCCCCGGTCCGGGAAGCGAGGACAGCAATCCTGCTCCTGTGGAATCACACAGAGGTTGTGAGAGCCGTCAGACCCTGGCCAGTCCTTAGTGGCTGTCAGCCTTGCCCGCCGCGGCTGGGGACATTCTCATGACCGACGCAAAAGACAACGTCGCTGAAGATGCTCTCTGAACAGAAGAAAAACAGGCATCCGTTTCAGTGCTGAAACTGCTGCCCACTGACCTCTCCCGCTTGGTTGACAGTGGAGGACACCAAGGCCCAGAGAAGGTGAGCAGCTCGCCTGAGGTCACACAGCAGACACAGAGAGGGTCTGGAGCGCAGGCCTTCTGAACTGTTTTCACCTTGTCGTGCCGTGGCCGGTGCAGCCTAGGGTGACCAGCGATGAACCACACCCCGCCTCTCCCCTCCCCTCAAGTGTGGGCAAGACCTGTGACTCGCTTCTAACCAACAGACTGTGGGATGCGGCTCTCGGGATCACATTTCGTTACATAAGGCTCTGTCGGCAGAGGGAGGGAGGGAGCTTCCCGGGGCCTCACAGCAGTCAACAGCCCGCCGTGAAATGTCCGCGGGGAGGGCTCGAGGCAGGGCCGGAGCTCGGCCCCCAGGGGAGATCCGGGGGTCCTGGGATCCATAGGGTCCTCGGTCCCCCGATCACAAGGAAATGCAATCCTGCCAACAGCGTGAATGAGCTTGGAGTGCGTCTCTCCAGCCGAGTCTCCGGATGAGGGCACAGCCCAGCGACGCCGCGACCGCAGCCTGGGGGGCCGGGAGCAGAGACCCAGCACAGCCGAGCCCGGACTCCTGACCCTCCGCCACGGGGTGTTTCAGGCCACGAAGCTTGTGGTAATTTATTATGCAGCAAAGAAAACAAACTCACTTCCTCCTGAGTCCCCTTAACCGCCCCACCTTTCCAGGGCGCCTGGGGGCTCTTGGTTTGGGCTCAGGTCGTGATCTCTCCGTTCATGAGTTTGAGCCCCACGCTGGGCTCCTGGCCGACACCATAGAGCCTGCTGGGGATTCTCGCTCTCTTCCCCCCACTCTGCCCCTCCCCACTCATGCTCTCCTCTTCTCTCTCAAAACAAACATAAAAAAGAATCCTGCCGTTTCTACCGTAGCAGGCAGTCGGCCTCTAATCTCTCCTCTGCCCCCATCAGTGTCGGAGCCCCTGGGCTCTGGGCTGGCCCGAGTAGGCGCAGGTGTCATGGCCTCCCAGCCGCTGTCACCGTGGAGACCCCTGCGCTGCTCACAGCAAACACTGCCCCTCCCGCCTCTTTGCCGCCATGCGACTGAGTTCCGGCGGCGAGCTGGACAGGGGTGATGCCGCGGCTCCTGAGTGGCCCCCGAAAGCCTGGGCAGTGCCCTCCCTCACGCTGGGGCGCAGCGGTTTTGTGCCCCACGGAGGGCCGCGCCTCACGTCATCCGGCCTGTTGCTGGGACCCAGCCCTCCTCCCCTGCCTGCCGTCTCCAGAGACACTGTCCCCTCGGGACGGGGCCTTGCCCACAGTCACGGCCCTGCAGTCCCTGCGGGGAGACGCGGCCCTCGCTCTTGCTTGGGACACCCCTGCTGGGCCGTTCGAGCCTCCGAGCTCCTCGCGGATCGCCGGGCCCGCGAGTGAGACGGCATCAGGGCGCAGGCACCCCCTCTGGGACCCCCGGCGCCCCGGGACCCGCCCGGGGACCAGGACACCACCAGGGGACGCGGAGGGTGACGGGGGAGGAGGGGGAGGAGGGAGGAGAAACCTCACGTCTGCAGCTCCGTCTCCTTCGCGGGCGGTAACCCTCCCGGCCGCGCACGCGCACAGGCAGCGGCGTCCTGAGGCCCCGCCACCACGGGCGCCCTCGCGGCTCCTGCAGCCAGAGGACCTCGCTCTGCTCACGCTTGCACGAGGACGTCCCCCGGGCCGGCCCGGAAGACTCGCCGGAGAAGACAAGGAGGCCCCGCCTGCCGCGGGCGCCGTGGCACAGCGCGGACGGTGGGGGCGTCAGGGGTCCTCACGTGGGACTTCCCGCGGACACGGTCTCGACTGGAAGCACGCAGCTCTCGCAGGACCCGGCGGGCCTGCTGCTGCGGGGGCGTTTCCAGCAAGGCCCGAGGGGCAGCGGACGGTGACCACGGCGGCCGTCAGGGGGCCCTGGACCGCGCCACCCGCGCCAGCGAGCTCAGGATTCCGCTCGCCTGAAAGACCTTCATGTTGGGCACCAGGCGTGACAGTATTTCCGGTAAACGTGCTTAGCGCCGCTCACACGGATACATGAAGTGCAGTGATGGCGGCAGGGATCCTGCAGTGCCGCCGGTGCCCGATTTTGAGCATCTGCGCCCGGCGAAGGGCACGGGGCCAGCGTGTCTGATCGCGCCGGCTCGCTGGGCACCAGGCCCCGGGAAGAATCAGGCAGTGCTCTGTACCCTGTGCACCCCTCGGACTCCCGTGCTGGCGGAGGTACCCCGTGACCAGGGACGGTCCCTGAGCTACCGGGCGCCCCTGAGGAGCTGCCTGTCTGAACCGAACAGAACGGAACCGGGGCCGTGGTCTCGGGCCCCTCCCTGGTCCTGGGCACCCAGTATCGCCATTCCTGTGATCCTGCAACTCGGGCGCGTTCGAGGCTCCAAGAGCCCTCAGCGGCGGAAATGCCTGGGAATGCCCATCAGCCGAGGCAGCCCTTCACAAGGTGTGGGCATCCGGGGTGGCCCCCTTCCTGCCCCGCCTCCCCGATACCTGTGCCTGGTTCTCCAGGGGTCGGACACTCCTAGTCATCACCGGCCAACAGATCTTCAGGTTAGCATCTGCTTCTGGGCCAGGGTCCCAGGAGAAAAGACCCAGGTACGCATTTAGGGTGTCCGCACGGAGGGGGAGCCCTGTGCCGTCACAAACAACCACGGCGGCAGCTACTGACCTGGGGACACCCTGAAAACACACCAATGAGTGAAAACAGCAAGGTGCCTAGAGCGGATACGGGATCCCTGTTTCTTGAAGGGGAAGCTAGTACCTACATGGTACGTGTTTGCATCTCTGTCCACAAAACCAGCAGAAATTAAGAAGCTAACCCACGTGCCTAGGTCGGTGAGCCGGCTCAAGTGCGTGGGCGCGACGGTCCACAGGGTTGGATTACTGAGTCACATCCGTTTCCCGAAGTCCGAAAGGTAAAACAGATCCCCGGGCCCCCCGTCCAAGGAGCCCGGGGTGGGGGCCAGCCTCCTGCACGGCTCCACGGCAGGCCGATGCTCCGGTAGGCCTGGGGATCGGTGCCGTTCTGGACGATTTCGTCAAGAGCTCTCGACAAAACCGAGCGCTAGCCGAACGGGCCGGTGGCGCTGCTTCCCGGGACACGTGCCAGCCCGCGCTGGAAACACGACTGAAAACCCTTTAGTTCCCAGTGACCTCCGATGGCACGCGGGCTGGGCACTCCGGGCTGGACATCAGCCACCTTTACAGCCCGCCCAGTACTTGAGCCACATCTGTTGCCATGACAACAGTAAACCCAGTGGCTTCTGCGGAGTTCGGGTCTACAAACAGTTTCTCCATCAGTCCCTGCGGGGTGCACGGGATGGGCTCCACAGGGCGGTTTGTGGCGGTGGCAGCCGGGCCGTCCTCCGTGGGGCACGGCCACGCTCGGGCGGCTGGGTCGCAGCCTGCAAGTCTGTCTGAGGCCCTGTTCTGCCCAGCGGGGCAGGGGCGGCCGCGCCCCTTCCTGCAGCCTTCCTGCTCCGGGATCGGACCTGGGGCTGTTCCATCCCATCCACGACCCCCAGGGATGTTCAGACCCCAACGGACTGCGCGGCGGCAGGGTGGCGGTGTGTGTGTTAACAATCCCTTCGGGTGACTGGGGGGCTGAGCACAGGCGTGGGTCTCGGTGGCTCTGAGCCGGCGAGGATGACTCCTCCGTCATGGCTGCGTCGTACTGGGGAGATCTGGCAGAACGGAGGGCCTGGGGTCTGCAGGTGTGGGTTCTGCCGTCCGCCCCCTCCGTGCTGGAAGCCACCTTCCCCACAAGCCCTCTCTTTTTTTTCTTTTTAATAACAGTGTTTCAGGGAAGGACTCACATTCACAAACTGAGGGCTGAGGAGCTAGATTTTTGGTGAAGTCCCTTGAAAACCCAGCTGATCGAAGGCCTTGGCTCTGTGATGACAGTGAGCATCCTGGCGGGACACCGGGAGGTCCCGGGCCGTGGCCTGCGGCGTGGCGAGGCGTGGGGCAGCTCTGACAGCCCCTGGGCGGGTCCCCGGGCGCAGGTCTGCGTCTGAGGCCCCTGCCACCCAGCCCACCAGCATGCATTTGACCAGGTGCATTCCACAGGCGTGCGGGAGTGCCATTCCGGGCAGCTCTCTTCACTGCAGGGAAGACGGGGAGCGGCCAGGGGCCTCTCCGGAGCAGGCGTGCGGGGTCCCGCTCGGGGCCGCACACCAGCAAGCAGGGCAGGACAGGAGGGGGCGGGGGGGGGGGAGGGTCTGTCCACACAGACGCAGAAGAGCCTCCCGGAGAAACGGAGAAAAACAAGGCAGGTGGATGCCCCTGCTTCTGTAGAAGTGTGTAATGCACACGCAGGCGCAGACACGCATCCTATCTGTGCGTGCACACATGTGTGCATGGACTGTTTCTGGAAACAGACACAGGAAGCATGACCTCGCTTGGCTCTGGAAAGGCGGGTCTGGTACCTGAAGGTTTGGGGCCGAAGGAGACGGACTTCCTTGGGTGCCTCTCGGTGTGTTTGGGTTTTATCATTTGCACACGGTAATTTTTCAAAGATGAATGGAAGAAAGGGTAGGAAGGGAGGCAGGAATCAGCATTTCTTCTGGCTTTCAGGGTGCGCAGCTGGGAGGCCAGACGACAGGGCCCCCTGGGGTTCCAGTCTGCAGACCCAGCACAGGCAATGAACATGCAAATCAGGCCTGAGAGTGTCCTTCTGGCCGGTGTTGGCCTCGGGCGGTTGGAAAATGCTTCCTGGAGGGCAAAGAGCAAGCTAGGAATTTGTTCTCCCCGACTTAGTGGGGTGAGGGCTGGGGCCTCGGTCCCGGAGGAGCCTGGTCACCCCTGGGCCCAGCAGCAGCCCAGCTGCCCTGGGAACTGCGGAAACAGGCGAATGACGGGAGGGACCTGGGAAGTGTGTTCCTCACATTTCTAAAGTGAATGCAGGTCCCAGGCAGGCAGACTCCAAGAACTAGTGTGTCTGCGGACCCCCTGGGCTCCGGCAGGGAGAGCTCCCGTCAGCGGTGAAGCTGAGGGCTAGAGTCGCAGGACCCGGGAAACGGGAAGGGCCCTTCTACACGGAAGTGCTGGTCTGGGTGTGACTCTCTGACCTCAAACTTCCAGAGTGGTTTTGGGTCTTCAGGAAAAGAAGAGGGGAATTGGGGCGGGTTGGTTGGGATGTGGGCTTGGGGGGCGTGGACCTCGTGGATGTGAGACCTCCATGCTCCTCCGGGGCAGCAGTGCTGAGACGGGCGGGAATGACCGTGACTCAGAGTCCTCGTGGCACGAGGGACGTCCCCGGGCCCCAGGTGATTCCCAGGAGGCAAGAGCAGTTACCCAAACACCAGGTTTAAAAATGCAGATATTGGAGCACCTGGGGGGCTCAGTCGGTTAAGCTCCGACTTCAGCTCAGGTCATGATCTCATGGTCCGTGGGTTTGAGCCCCTCGTCGGGCTCTGTGCTGATAGCTCGGAGCCTGGAGCTGCTTTGGATTCTGTGTCTCCCTCTCTCTCTGCCCCTCCCCTGCTCATACTCTCTCTCTCTCTCTCTCTCTCTCAAAGGTAAATAAATATTAAAAAAATGCAGATATTGCGTCCCACCATCCGAAAGGCGGATTTCTGATGGGGCTCAGGACGCTGTGTTTTATGAGCCACAAGAGGCCCATCCCCCCGGCAGGAGAGCAGGGCTCACGCACCCAAGGGGCAGGCGGGTCGAGCTGCTGGTGACACAGGAGGAACTGACCGCTGCCACTTTGATTCATCGTGTGTTTTGAAGGATTCTCATCATGTCTGATAACGTGCCCGTGACAGCAGCGGGGCACAGGTCATCCTCACGCCACCCGCCTGGCCTGGAGCCTCCCCCAGACCCCACACAGCCC
>NC_043715.1:1811275-1840691 GCF_006229205.1 Suricata suricatta
ATCACCCAGGGTGTGGTTTTGTTAAGGCAGCCGCGGCCACGAGCACCCTCGCGGTGCGGGTGAGGAAGGGGGGGTGAGGAGGGTGAGGAGGGTGGCCAGGGTGGGGGTGGGCAGAGGGTGCGGCGGGGGGGGCTGGGGGACTTGAATCCAGGACGCGTGGCTGAGAAGCTGGCGCTTTTAATTCTATATAGTGGGACATGCTCGCTGTTGATTTTAAATATTTACTTATTTTGAGAGAGAGAGGGAGAGGCAGACAGAGAGAGAGAGAGAGAGAGAGAGAGAGAAAATCCCAAGCAGGCTCCTCACGATCAGCACAGAGACTGATGTGGGGCTCGAACCCACAAACTATGGGACCATGACCTGAGCCGAAACGAGGAGCCAGACGCCCAGCAGACTGAGCCGCCCTGGTTGACGTTCTCTTTGTTTCAACCTCATATTGGAGAACGTTAGACAAAGTCCAGAAACTGCCAGCCGAGGAAGGAGGCCCGGAGAACCTGTGCTGCGCAGGACGCCCCCCGCCCCATGCCCCCCCCCCCCCGTGACCCCCCCCCGTGACCCTCCCCTGGCCCGTGACCCCCCCTCGCCCCGCGACCCCCCGGTTGGCCTCTGGAACCGTGACTGTTTACCTCACTTGGCAAGAGACCCCTGTAGACGTGACTAAGGCGGTCGAGGCCAGGAGACCGCTCTGGTGGTTCGGGAGAGTCGTAAACGCAGCCCCGAGTGTGCACACGAGAGGCGGGGAGCGGGGGGAGAGGGGCCGCCAGCCGGGAAGACAGTGGGGGAAGCAAGGGCCGGGAGCGGCCTCTCCAGCCTCTGGGAGAAACGAGCGCCTGCAGAGCACGCGGCCTCCGGAGACGAACAGGGCTGTGTGGTCTCAAGTCATTCGGCAGGGAATCTGCGACGCTGGCGGCGGGGGCTGGGTTACCGAGGGAGCACCCCGGGGGGGGGGGGGTTCTCGGTGTGAGGCTGAAGCACGCGGCCTGCCTACTTGCTCCTTCGCAAGGGGACGTCGCAAATCTCCAAGGGCTCCGGCCCCACAGGGCAGGGAGGTCACGTGCCTCCTCTGACCTCATTCTCAAGGGACCCTGGGGTCCCTGCTCCGCTCTGTCGGATGGCCGCGAGGAGACCCAACCTGCCTGTGGAGGATGAGGTCACGCAAGGACCGCCACCCACGGTGGCTACGCCCGCCTCTGACCACGCGGATCACGAGAGCCCCGTGAGGGGTCCTGCACGGTCCCATGGAAGGATGGCCAGCTGCGCCCAGCCGAAACTGCCCCACTCTGGCGTGGACGTGGGGGACACCTCCCAGCGGTCCTCCGCCTCTCCTGCCCCCAGAGCGGCCGTCACTCCTACCAGGTTCAACGTCAACGCCAGAGCGAGCCCTCACTCGACCCGTCCATCCGGCCCACAGCCCTCGGAGGTCGCTAATCACAATATCACCATCTTACAGACAAGAAACTGAGGCAGAGAGAGGTTAGCCGACCCGCCCGAGATCCGAAAGCCAATGGGAGAAGGGAGTCGGCCTTGAACTCAGATTCATCTAACACCAGACCCACTGTCGGGGCGTCTGGCTAGCCCGCTCCACTCACTCATCCACGGCAAGTTCATTAAGAGTCTTCTACGTCCAGAGCTCGGAAGGATGAACAAAGGGACGTGGTCCCTGTGAACAACTATTCAATGAAGAGCCGCCGCCATGTGATCCTGGGCCTCGTGTCCCCGTCGGTGACCGTGGGGCGCCTGTGACAGTGGCCGTCTGCCCTGAGTAGGAACCAGGACCGTGCTCGGCTGTAACAGAAAACCTGCCCCTGTGGCCTGTCCAGCCGACGTCTGGCTTTTCTCAGAAGACCCTGAAGGCGAGAGTCCTGGGTCACCACGGCGACAGCGTGGCATCGTGTGTGTCCTGCTCCTCCGTCTGTCCTGCCCTGGGGTCGATGGCCGCGGGCTTGGGTCACGTGCCCACTCCTGGGCTGACCCCGTGGCTGGAGCGACAGTGCGTTCCAGTCGGCGGCTGACAGGCTCCCTCTCCGGACAGAGCACGGGACTGCCAGCAGAGGGGGACGCTGGGAGGGGCCAAGGTGCTGAGGTCGGGTTTCCCCAACCAGGTGCTCTTCTTAGAGTGGGATTTCCCCCTCCTCCCAAAAGCAGTGTGGACTAGATCCCCTTCCCTTGAGTTGGAGCGGACTTGTGACAACGGTCAGCGTGACTATCCCAGGTTTGGTGCTGGGTCATAAAGGTGAAGCCCCTTCCATCTGCTCCTCTTGGGATGCTCCCTCTCGGGAGCCAGCCACCGTGGGGACGGCACATGTAGGTGCCGGAGTGAGGTCCCCGCCGCTGACTCACCCCGGCCGCGGAACCACCCACCGAAACCCACACGGAGCACGGACATGCCGTCCTGCCACGCCCTGCCCGGATCACAGGTCTGTCACCATAACACATGCTTTTCTCTTCCTCCTGGTGACCGGGTTTGGGGCAGCTTGTTAGGCGCCACCGTAAGTGGAACAGAAAGATGGAGGAGCTCAGCCAGATCTTCCCTCCTGGGGGGTGAGGGCCGGAGGGCAGCAGGCAGAGGGAAGCAGGTACGGAGACGCCTGGGTCCCTGGAGGCTGAGCAGGGTCGTCGGGGGGGGGGGGCGCGGGGGGGAGCCTGGTCCTCGCAGACGCGCGGGAATCTAAGCGGGCTGTTTGGGCGCCCGTAGCTGTGCTGGAAGAAACCGGAGTCGGTATTTCTGGGACCAGGGGAGGGTGGAGCGAGGGATCGGGGGAGACCTGGCACCAGCACCGGGGGAAGCTTCTCCCTGCCCTGTCGTGCCTCCTCGCCAACCAGCCGGAACTGACCCTCCCGCGTCTGGCCCCGGCTCTGGCCTTGGGCAGAACCCGTTCTGGGGACAGGGGCCCCGGGATGAGCTCTGTTCCTGTGCCTGTGGTCCACGTCAGGCCGCCTGCTGCTCTAGACTTGGGGTAAATCCTGGGCACTGCCTTGTTAAACTCTTTTATCTTTTCTCGTTCTTTCTTTCCTGTCAATTCAAGTGTTCAATGATCATATCCTCTGAGGGTAATGATGGCTTTGTTTCTTGCTTTCCAACCCTGAGAGTTTTTACTTCTTTCCTGGCTCTCTAGGCTGGCGGCTCTGGTCATACAACGTTGGACAGAAGCAAGATCATCCTTGCCTTATCCCGAGTTTAAAGACATGCGTCGAATGTGCATGTTAAGCATTATATTTACTACAGCATTTTGGTAGGCGTGCCTTATCATGTTACAGAAGTTTATTATTTTTTTTTTTAAGTAGGCTCCATGCTCAAGGCGGGGCTTGAACTCATGACCCTGAGATTAAGAGGGTCCATCAACCGACCCAGCTGGGCACCCCACCTAAGTTTAACTTTGCTCTCGATTTACCAGTTTGTAAGATAAAACGGTGCTGGGTTTCAGCCCCGCTATTTCTGCATCTGTGTGAACGACCACTTGGTTTTCCTCCTTTCAGTGACATTTACAGATTCTCAACTATGACCTCACTCTTGGATACCTGCCGTAAATTTATACTTGTGCTGAAGAATCACCCTTTTATATATCAAAGATCGAGTTTGCCAATATTGCAAGATTTCTGAGTCTGTGTTTGTGGGTGATTTTGACGTATAACTCCCCACTCGGCACTGCTCCCGTCAGTATCGTTTTAGCACAGAGATTGCACTAGCCTTACAGAATGAGTCTCCAAGCGGCACCCCGTCTTCCGTGGCCCTGGAGGAACCGGTATGAGACCGCAGCGAATCCCCCTCAATGTCCGGTAGAGCTGCATCTGGAAAGCTCACTGCACCCGCTGCTTTCTTTGTGAGACAATCCGAGTCGGCTGATCAATACCATCGTTGGTTGTAGGACTGTTCACCCTTTCTACTTCTTTGTGAGTCGGTTTTCGCTGATACACTTTGCGAACAATTTTTCCATTTCCCGGCTGCTGCCTGAATGGGAAGACTCCTCGACTGGCCAGCTCCGGGGGACAGCCCGCCTCCCGAATCTGAAGATGGTGTCTCGGAATCGCCCTCCACTCTCCTTGGAACCCCAGTCTCCTCCCTGCCTATGTTGGCATCTGGATCAGGAGGATTCAGGCTGCAGGGAGCGAAACGTTTAACGAAAAATGGCTCGAACAGCAGAGTATTTTTACTGTTTAACGTGAGCAGGCCAGAGGCAGGCAGCTTCAGGGGACAGTCCTGCCACCGAGGTCCTCACCCCTCTTCCTGGGGGCTTCCGCCTCCACTGTGCGTGGCAAGACCCGAGGCCAGGAGCGTGTCTGATCCAGCTCCTTTGGGCTTAACCCACTGACTGTCTCACCTGACCCTTCCTGACCCCTCTGGCCTGTCGCCACCCAGGCCAGCCTGACAGAAAGTTCTAGAACCTGTGGCGTGCTGGTTGACACTTAACAGGCTCTCAGCGTGGAGGGAGGCCCTCATTTGAAGGCTCGCTGATTCCCAGGGTGCAAATACTCCCACTTTGGTTGATTTCAAGCTGCTGACCAGCGTCACTGACTGCTGGGCGGGAAGAGAGGTGCACGAGCCAGTCCCGGGCGCCCCAACCCCACCCGGAGCCTATGAATTTGAGTTGGGTTGAAGAGGGGAGCGCCCTGCCCTGGCCAGAGAGTAATAATTAAGGCATTAAAGGGGCTGCCCTCGGACCAATGAGAGACTGTGTGTCCAACACCTGCTATGGGCTGGCCCCTTACAAAACACCATCTTGATTCCCTGCAACCGCCCGTGTGCTGATGAGGACACTGTGATGCAGAGAGGTTCAGGCCCCCGGGGACTCATACGGACTTGGATCCGAACCCCGGCTTGTCCCATCCATGTCCTTCCGCCCCAAACAAGGCCCAGATTCGGGACAGGTCGGCTGGCTCCTGCTCGGTGCCCACCACGTTCTGGGGGCGCTGCTTGTGCAGTCCACCTTGTTCACAAGAGCCCAGGGCGCGGGGTGTCCATCAAGTGGGAAATGCATAAATGCAGGCTGGCCTGTCGGAGAGGGGGACTATCATTCAGCCACGCCAAGGGTGGGGTCCTGACCCGGCTGCGGCGTGACGGGCACCTGAGATGCGGGGCCGAGGAATGCGGCCAGTTGGTCACAAGGGCCTGGCTACCCGGGACACTATCCGCATGCAGTGACCAGAGGGCACATCTACAGACAGAGAAAGTAGATCGCTGTGGCCAGGGGCTGAGCGCAGGGGTGGGGCGTGACTGCGCTGGAGACAGGGCTTCCTTGGGGGGCGGGGGATGAAAACACTCCAGAAGTAGGTGGTGATGATGGCCCAAGGCTGTCTGACTACCCTAAAAAGCACTGAAGTGTAAATAAACAAAGTGCAGGATTAATGGAGCAGGTATGCCCACCTCCGCCCCCCCCCCCCCGGCCGAGGCCCTGCTCTCCGGATCCCTGAGCAGGACTCGCCAAGTCGCCCACGCACACTTCACACGCGTCTTTCCCATGGAGTGCTCTTGCCCACCCTGCAGGTGGGTGATATTCTTCACCCCATTTCACAGGTGAGAAAACTGAGGCTCAGAGAGAAATTAAGCAACCGGTCTGACAGCACACAGCCAGTTGACAGCACAGCCGGGACTCGGACCCAGGTCCTCCTGGCCGTGTAGTCTGTGTTCCAAACATGTCACCATTGTAAAGTGAGGCCCGGGTTCCTGGGGGGATCCCTCTTTCCTCCTTCCAGATGCTACTCCGGTGACTCCGCAGCTCGCAAGGCTGCTTAGCCCAGAAGCAGTCCCCGCGGTCTCAGCAGGAAGGACGGGGTGCTGGAAGAAGGGCCCTCTGCCGCCAGAAGCAAGCCTATGCTAAGGTGACAAGGTCCCCGCCCTGACACTCAGTTCAGTGGCTGTGTGACCTCGGTAAGCGTCACCCCACCTCTCAGCCTCATTTTGCTTAGGGGGACCCCACATATCAGTGGCCCCCAACAGAGGCACTGCTGCCCCCTGTGGCGGATTCTGGAAATTTGCAGGGGCTCCATGGGCACGACAGTCCCCCAAGGATCCCCTCCACTTTTCAGTGCCCCAAGACCGTCATGTAGATGAATGATCCTCTGGTGGTTGATGGGTCTAGAACTGGCTCCACTTCTGTCTGTCTGTCTATCTGGCGCTGTCAAGAACGCTAGGCCATCGGGGACTGCAGCTACCACGTGGTCGGGGGAAATCGTCCCCTCCATTTGGACTCTGCCAAGAGTTGCTCACCATTTCAGGAAATCACATGCCAGCAGCAGTGCCTTTGTGGTCTTTGAGCCTGTGTGTGTCACCGACATTCTCCCTGTGGGTCCATGCATCTGGCCATTCCGTGGTCTCGTGTGGTCAGACCCAGACATTGACCTTGACATCCCTTTTTTATTTTAGATGACTTTTCCTTTATGTTACAGTTAGGACCTTATATTGATTTTTTTTTTTTTTTTGCAATTGGTGTATAGATAGATTACATTTTCTATGAATTTTATTTCAGAATAAGAAAGGGAGCAGGAAAAAATTTTTAAGGTGTTACTTGTGGCTGAAATAGGTCTGGGGACCCCTGAGCTATGTCTGATTTCTTCAGATCCCTTCCAGCTTTTAAATAGTTAAACCTATGGGGCCCCTGGGGGCTCAGTCGGTTAAGCATCCGACTTCGGCTCAGAACATGATCACGGTTTGTGGGTTCGAGCCCCGTGTCAGGCTCTGTGCTGACAGCTCAGAGCCTGGAGCCTGCTTCTGATTCTGTGTCTCCTTCTCTCTCTGCCCCTCCCCTGCTCATGCTGTCTCTCTCTCTCTCTCTCTGTCTGTCAAAAATAAATAAAACATTAAAAATAATAATAATAAATAAATAATTAAACTGACCTCGGAAAATTTTTTCCATAATTCTAATAAAACCAAGTGCCTGGTGCTTTTTAAACAATTCCAGAAACGTCACCGCATCACAGTGGCCCAAGTACACCCAGCAGCGGCCTTCAATTAACTCACGGACCCTGCGGACTCTGAGAGGCCAGCGCCTTCCATCCCCGGGGAGAAAGCCCCCTCCTCTGTAACCTGCACTCACAACCCACGTGGCCTGTCCATTTCCTTTCCGTTTCACCTCAAGAAAGGAACAAGCCGATACCCCAAACACAAAATCTTTCTCATGCCATTTCTTCGTGCTTTGACAAGTCTGGGGCTTGACCAGAATGCTACTGAAAGAAAAAAATAAAATAATACACAGAGCTCCAAGGCAGGCTTTGGTGACAAATTTTGCGGTGTTTGAGTTCATGCCATGTGACATCCCTTCCTATTACTGATTTCTCCGAGGGTGACCGTCCCTCAGCCCTTCTTGAGCTGACCCTGTGTAAGGGCAGCTGGCGGGACGGCTCGGCTTCCGCCTTTCCCGTCTGCGTGGCAGAATGTTCTAAACGGCTGGGGTGAGGATGCCACGCAGAACCGGCCGACGTGCCGGGAGGGAGCGGAACAGAAGCAAGAACGGGAGGTGAGGCGCAGAAGCGACGGACGCCAGGCGCAGAACAGACCGCAGTGAGGGCGCCCCGTGCTGACGAGTGCCCCCCGCCACTCGCATCTCCCTGAGACCCCAGAACGCAGCCTTATTTGGAAACAGAGTTTTGCAGGTGTAGAGCTAGGCTATGAGGAGTCACACGGGACCGGGGTGTGCCCTAAAGTGGGCCCTCGCCTTGTAAAAAGGGGACAGGACACAGAGAGACACAGAGCAGAGGCCAGATGGCAACGGAGGCAGAAATTGGAGAGACACGGCGGCCACCAGCCAAGGGATGCCTGGAGCCCCCGGAGCTGGAAGAAACAGGAAGGTCGCACTCTGGGCGGCTCCAGGGGGAGCCCGGCCCCGCCCACACCGTGATTTCGGACAGGACGACACATTTCTATTGTCTGAAGCCCTCCGGCTGGTGGGAGTTTGTGCGGCAGCCCCAGGAAACCCTTCCACGGCTCAGGATGGAAAACCAGGAAGGTAAGTGTCATGATCTGAATGTCTGTGTCTCTCCCAAACTCTTAGGTGGCAATCCTGTCCCGCCCCGCCATGTGACGGTGTGAAGAGATGGGCCTTCAGAGGCGCCCAGGGTCGCTCGCGGCCGTAGGATGGAGGCCCATGAAGCAGGCCATGCCCTTTAGGAGTCGGCAGGGGGCCCGCGGCCCGGCTCAGCCCCCCCCATCCCGTGAGGTCACCCGAGCCCCACCATGCTGCGCTCTGCCTCCACACCTGGGGGGAACAACTGTGTGGCTCATAAGCACCCTTCAGCCCCGGTGACTAAGACAGTAAGTGGGCTGGTCCCTGTCCCCTCCTCCCAGCCATCGAGGGCAAAGTTGAAATTGAGGACGTGAGTGGCGTGTAGGGGGGAGGAGGGACCTGCCGGTCTCGCGCCTTGCTGGAAGGTGGGTGTGAGAGCGGATCCCCTGAACCCTGGGTGTCACGTCAGCCCCAGGAGCCCCTTCCGCCTCCCCACTCGGGATCCTGGCAGCAAGCGTGGCTGCGTTCACTGGTTCTTAGCGTGGTCCTGGCACTAGTCTAGTGAAAAATAGGGATTCCGACCTCTGTGTTTGATTGATGATTCTGTTGATAAATAGATACCTATATTCCATATATTATCCTCAAAACAATTGTGTTTCATCAAATACTAGCCACGAATAAGTTGTAAGATACACTGTTCTGTTCTATACTAATTTTAAATAATTTTTAATTTTTTTATTATTTTTAAATTATTATTTTTAATGTTTATTTTTGAGAGACAGAGAGAGACAGTGCGAGCAGGGGAGGGGCAGAGAGAGAGGGAGAAAGCGTGAGCAGGGGAGGGGCAGAGAGAGAGGGAGACACAGAATCCGAAGCAGCTCCAGGCTCTGAGCTGTCGGCACAGAGCCCGATGCGGGGCTGGAACCCACGAACCGCGAATCATGACCTGAGCCGGAGTCAGATGCTTAACTGGCTGAGCCCCCAGGCAGCTCTGTTCTATACTATTTAGAATGAAGGATGTGACCAGGTCAACATGTCCTTACTTGTAAACACATCCCCCTTTTAGAGACGCTAACGCATGAATCTTCAAATGTATGAAACATGGGGTTATTGTTGCCCCTGTTTCATGGATAAGAGAATTGCGATTAAGTTCACACCACTATCTTTTTCTTAAATTTTATATAGTTTACTTATTTTTGAGGCAGACCTGAGATCATGACCTGAGCCGAAGTTGGTCGCTTAACCGACTGAGCCCCCCAGGTGCCCCAGGTCATACCACTATTAAAGGGTAGAGCCAAGATGGAAGATGCTGGGAGGTTGGCTCTGGGGCCACTCTGCATCTCCCACCGGGAACAGAACCAACTCCACAGCCTTGAGTGTCTTAGGCTGAGCTCCTGGTTACCGCTCAGTATCCAATCTCTGTCTTGTTTAGCACTACAAACCTTGAGTTTCAGTGGGCACATGGTCACTGGCTAAGAACTACATTTCCCAGCCTCCATTGCAGCTAGCTGGGGTCATGTGACAAAGTTCTGGCCAATGGGATGTAAGCAGAAGAAATGCGTAAACCTTCTGGACCTTGTCCTTAGAAGGAAAAGGGGGTGCCTTTTACCTCCTGTTTCTTCCCTCTTTGCCGTGGCTGGAATGCAGGCGCGCTGGCAGGAGCCAAAGCAGCTGCCTTAGATCTTAGGATAGAAACTACATATTGGGTGTGGCAGAGAAAGAAGATAATGGCTTTTATTTTTTAAGACTGTATTAACATTTTTTTAATTAAAACCTTAGTTTAATTAAAAGTTAATTTAATTAAAAATTTAATTTAAAATTTTTAAACATTTATTTATTTTTGAGGCAGAGAGAGAGCACAAGCTGGGGGTCGGCAGAGAGAGAGGGAGACACAGAATCTGAAGCCGGCTCCAGGTTCTGAGTTGTCAGCAGAGAGCCCAACGCGGGGCCTGAAGTCACAGGCTGTGAAATCCTGACCTGCGCCAAAGTTAGATGCTTACCTAACTGAGTGACCCAGGCACCGCCCCCCCCCAATTTTTTTTGAGAGAAAAATTCATTTATTTTTGAGAGAGAGGCAGAACAAAAGCAGGAGAGGGGCAGAGAGAGAGAGGGAGACAGAGAATCTGAAGACTCCAGGCTCTGACCGGTCAGCACAGAGCCTGACGTGGGGCCTGAACTCACAGACCACAAGATCATGGCCTGAGCCGAAGATGGATGCTTAACTAACTGAGCCCCCCGGGCGCCCCTATGATTTTATTTTTAAGTAGTCTCTGCACCCAATGTGGGGCTCGAACTTACAACCTGGCGTGCTCTACGGACTGAGCCAGTCGGCTGCCCTGACAGAGCATCAAGAGAAAAATATACAAGAGCACGTAGCGTTGTCACGTTAGCCTGAACTGTTTCTTCCTGGGCGACTGTGAAAGGAAGGAGGAAACGTCTCTCTTGTTTAGGCCACCGTTATTTCGGCCCCCATTCCCGCAGCCAAGCAGTCATCCGAACTCCTGCACGGCACCATGTGCTGGCTGCTGCCCTGGAGGCGGTCCGGGCCTCTGAGAGAGGAGAACGCAGACAAAGCGCCCAGTGCCCTGCTGAGCACCGCGCAGACCCTGGGAAAGCCGGGTCCTCACACAGACACAGGCTCCGCGGGCATCAGTTTGCATGTCTTGGCGTGCTGCGTTCTCCAAACCCTCCCAAAGCATGGCAGGAAAAGCTCTGATTTTTCTCAGTTCCTTCCCCGGCTCCCCACCACGCACACCCTAACAGATGAATTGCTTTCTTGGTAGGGACAGCGACTCACAAGGGCGCGTGGACCCGCCTGCGCAGCCAGAACGGTTCCCCTTCCGTGTCGTCGCCGCATCCCACGTTGCCTTCCTGAGCCACCGCGGCCCACTCCCTGTGGTCCCCACCAGGCTGTCTCTGTACCCGTCTGCTGCCAGGCCAGAGCGAGGCCCACGGCCCGGGCCAGGCCTCCTCACCCCTCCCGCCACAACAACGGCATTAGAGGGGACACTCGTGCCCCAGCGGAATTCACCTGCATCTTAAGGGCGGACGGGCGCTGGACGTTGGCAGAGGAGGACCTAGCTCTCCTCAGCGGCGAGTTTGAGCTGCAGCTGCTCAGGCCATGTAACAAAGTACCCCACACCCAGTGACAGCCGTCAGCCCTTCACGACGCTTACGGATGCGGTGGGTCAAGACAGAGCACAGTGTGGACCTCGCTTCCCACAGTGTCCAGAAAGCTGAGGGTCTCATAAGTCTCGGGAGCTGGGGTCTGGAGTTAACTGAAGGCCCCGCCTAGTTCCCGTCAGCGGGGCCCTTGGGTCCTCTCCTGCGGGCCTCTTTCTGTGGTCTCTTCTCGAAGGCCAGCTTCCGTACAGCGTGTTGCTGGTTTCCGAGGACGAGTGTCCCCAAAGACAGCAAGCCAGGGAGAAGCCACACGCCTCTTCGACCTAGCCTCAGGAATGACACGTAACTTCTACCACTTTCTATTGACGGTGGAAGTTCAAAGGGAAGGTCAAGGTCAAGAAGAGCGAGCATAAACCCTATCTCACGACGGAAGTATGTTAATGTTACATTTTATCTTCGTTTTTAAATATTTATTTTTTTGAGAGAGAGAGAGAGAGAGAGAGAGTGAGCAGGAGACCGGCAGAGAGAGAGGGAGACAGAGAATCCCAAGCAGGCTCCATGCTGACGACAGAGACCCCTATGCAGGGCTCGAACCCACAAACCGTGAGATCACGACCCGAGCTGAAGTTGGATGCTTAACTGCTTAACCCACAGAGCCACCCAGGCGCCCTTAATGTCACAGTTGATAAGCGTGTGTGGGATGTGTGTAAATATGGCCAAATTTGGGACACACGACGAAGCACAGAAGCCTGGAGCTTAGTCAAATGCTGAGGAAGGATCTCTTCCAAACGCAGCCGACGCAGAGCAAAGCAGAGCAAAGAGAAGGACAGCCCCTGGATCCAGTTGTACCTGAAGCTTGACTCACATGGAGACTGTCTTTTCCAGTCAGTGAGCCAACAGATATTATTTTTGCTTTAGAGATTTGGTTTGAATTTCTATCATTTGCAGCCCAAAGAGTACTGAGCAAGCTACAGACAGGAGGCCCAAAAATGCTCGGCTAAGGCAGGAAGTACTTAGCGTTAGCGGCATGAAATACCAGCCGGTGCTTTGAAATGACATGTCCTCCTCTGCTCTTGGCTAACCAAAGTCCCCAGGCCAGGATCCCCGGTATGAATTTGCCACTCCCTCTGGAGGCAAGAACTGATGACAGTCCGTGGTTTGGTTTGGGTTTAAGCAGCCAAAATGTTCCCTTTTGCCACGAGTGCGATGCAGGGTGGCATCTGGGAAGTGCTATCCAATGACCCAGGTCATGACTGTCTGCACGAGAGAGCGCAAGCCCGGGGCCTGGAACATTCCTCCAGGCTGGTCGGTCCTGCGGGGAGACGCCAGGCCTCGGGCGGAGAACGGCAGCCCCGCAGCTGGCATCAGTTCTGTGCCAAGCGTTGGTGTCTGCCCACCTTACCCCCAGTCTTTACAGGGACCCTGCCAGGGAGGCCTCATGTCACACCAGAGGAAACTGAGGCAGAGAGAAACCACGCGGCTTGCCCAAGATGCACACCAGGAAGTCGTGAAGACTGGACGTGTGGTTTTCTGACTGCAGAGCCCGATTCTTTCATGCCGAGCTGGAGGGGTGGGCAGGGGCCCGGGAGGGCTCCCAGGCGAGGTGGACCCCATGCTTGACTCTGCGCGGGAGGGAGGGCCGGCGGGTCTGTCACGTGCCCGAGCGAGCAGGGGCGGGGCCCATCACGAGGGCAGATGCAGACGCCTGGGCTCCCTGGTGGTCAGCGGAGGGGCAAGGGCTGGCGTCCTGCCAAGGCCATCCTTTGGTGACCTCTGGGTAAGGCCAGGCCAGGCCGCTCTGAGCGGGGCTGCCGTTGCTGGTTCATGGCTGTGGGCTCCTGCTTGGCAGCCTCTCTGTCTGGCACTTGGCTGAGCAGACAGAAGTGAGTCACGCCCCGGTCCTTCCTGAGCCCCGCTCCCTCCGCCTGCCAACCCAAAATAAGCCACGTGTGGCCCGAGGGGTCAGGATCAGGGAGGCGGAGGAGCCCCAGGGTGGACCCTGGAGGGGCCTGGGCTTCAGGGACCGGTGTCGGAGGCGGAGCCCCAGCACGGGCGGGCCCCTGCAAGTCCCTTCCTCTCCGACTCTCAGTTGCTGGTGTGCAAAACGGAGCAAAGTGCCGTGCACAGCACCCCGACCTCCTCTCCGCCCAGCTGCTGTCGGTCCCACTCCCGGATCCTGGGCGCCGAGCCGCTCCTGTCTGAGCCTTAATCCTTCATCCACCTTTCCTTTCTGTTCCGTAAACTAGCCCGTGTCCACCCAGTAACCCCCTCCCTCGAACCCTGGCCAGCAAGATTTCCGTTGCTTGCGACCCCACAGCCCTGGGTGCCAGAGTGACCCAGCGGGGCACCACACCCGCCCTGCGTGGCCCGCCCGCACCACTGCCAATGTCCCGAGGCAGCCTCACCTCAAAGCCCGCAAAGCGCTTCATCTCCCTGTGCCGGTGGCCGGAGCCCACACAGTGCCCAGAGCCAGGCAAAAGGGACACATGTTGGGGGCACGGACCCGAGGGAGGAAGTGTGGCCTGGAAGCACCCTCCCTGTCTGAGCGGCGCTTTCCAGAAGCGGGGCGTGGCCTCATGTGTCAGAGCGGCTGGGGAAGACAAGGCAGGATGTGATTAATGCCAGCTGTGGGTGTGACAGCCCGCCAGCCCCGCCAGCGCATTGTTAGAGCAGAACAAATGCAGCCCCCCCCCCCCCCCCCCCCCCCCCCCCCCCCCCCCCCCCCCCCCCCCCCCCCCCCCCCCCCCCCCCCCCCCCCCCCCCCGCCCGCGCCCCTGCCTGCGGCCCGCCCAGCCCTGCCCGGGTCCCCCTCCTCCCCTGGGGTGTGCAAATCCACTGTGCCAGGCACATAAAAATAGCATCCTGCCCAAAACACAGGCATGAGACGGAACTCCAGAAAAGGAGAAAGCCTCTCCTCTCCCGCCGGGACACGTGGACGCTGAGCGCGCTGTGCCCGGCGCTGACAAGGGCCCTCGCTCCCGGCCGGCTGCTCCGTGTGGGGCAGGGGAAGCCCCAGCCTGACGCCACGCTGCGAGTCGATGGGACTGACTGCTGCGGGGGCTCGTCCCTCCTACCCAGGGCCTCGAAGGATGGATCATCTCCGACCTTCCTCCCTAGAAGGTCACTGGAGGCTGGCTGTGACCTTGACCTCTCCATCCAGCTTCTGCCCTGTCGGGTCAGTGACCCATTTGATTGCGTTTCTTGCCATACGTTTTTTGTTTGTTGATAATAACAAGAATCCAGAAGAAGCGAAAACGTCCGAGAATAGAGGTCAATTAAGTTAATTACAGGGAAGGCCCCGCAGAGCACCCAGCTGGCCTTTAGGAAGGCAGGTCTCAGAACCCCGTGCTTTCTGGGGTCTGGGACACTGTCGTTCGTCACACGGGCCGCCTGGTTCATAACCCCCTTCCGGGGAGAACAAGAGAAGTAGCTGGCAGGTGTCTTTGGACAATGATTCTAAAACACATCCCGATTTCAGAAACATCAAAGTGTGGGAAAATACGCAATATGGTAAAACGTAATGATTTGCGAGAAATGTTCTCGGTACATTTTTAGGTTTAGACACGCCCTGTCTTGAGGAAAACGAGCGCACAGATCCAGACGTACGCTGTGCCCATTCAGCAGCGATCCGAGCCCACAAAACACACGCGCGCACAGACACACACACACACACACACACACACACACACACACGCACAGGCTGGACGGATACCCGGGAGCTGGCGGCTTGTGTCTCTAGGAAGGGGGCTCCGAGCGCTTTGGGCTTCCTTCCGTGATGTTTTCTGTGTTTTCCAATCCTCTGATTTCATGGTCAAGTGACTAAAATCACGGTGGCTCCTGCTTCCCATCTCTCCCTGCGTCCCGACTCACCTGTGCCGAACTCCCTGCCTCGGGGACCTTTCCGGGTCTCACGACCACCTGTGGTGACAGGAATCCTTGCTGCTGCCATTTTCCAGGTTGGGAAACTGAGACTTAGACAGACCGGGCTGTGTTCCCAAGGCCACACGGCCTTTACGCAGTGGGGCCCGGATTCAGGCTCCGGCCGCGCGATTCCAGACCAGAGGCTCTTAAGCATCCTGTGTGGACAGGAGCCTCGCCATGGGCCCGGCTTCTTGATGCCACAGGGCATCTGAGGACAGGGCCACCTCTGTGCTCGCCAGGAGGGGAAGCCTTGACGGGGCGCCCAGAGGGGGCCCCTCGTGTGGCTACCCAAAGTCGAGAGCGGGGGCTCCCAGCCCCTTTGGTCTGAGCCCCCTGCGTGTTTTGTGACGCGAAATGAGCGCAGTCGGGCTGAGAGACCCAGCACGGAGACCACCAGCCCTGCTGACCCAGCCCCTCTCCGAGGCGGACGGAGGAAACGGACGCCCCCACGGCACCACACGAGGATGCTTTGGCAGGTGCCCTGCACCCCCTTGGATGGTGTCTCCTCATCCCGCTGAAAGGAGTCTGCAACTTCAAGGGAGAAACACTCCTCACACCGTTGCTTCTGAGCTGGGCAGCCCGGGGGCCGCGGGGAGCCCTCCAAGCAGGGCTGGGGGGCATGTCGTCTGCTGGAACTCAGCGGAGAATCTTTTCTCCAAGAGGCCCCGGGACACCGTTCCAAACACACAGAAAGGCTGCGGGGGAAAGCGGCGGTCGGGGACCCAGGGCAGCAGGGTGGCGTCAGCACATTCCTGCTCGCTGGTCCTGGGCATCGCCGCCAACCACGGGCTCCTCGAGGCGCCAGGCCGCGTATCCACGGCAACAAGGAGAGTGGGCGGGGCTGTCCCATTTTCCAGGCCGGGAAAGCTGAGGCTCAGGGACCTGAGGGACAGCCTCACAGCCAGAACGCAGCCTGAGCTCCCAACGCTGCTTTCCCGACTCTACAACGTCCCTCGGACCTCAGTCTCCTGCGGGTGCCACGGAAGCCGCAGACTCTGCTTTAAAAACTGCACGTGGGCCTTTCATGCACACGTGGTGGCTCAAGTTAGGGAGCTCAGGCTCTCCCTGAAGACCTTTGATAAGAGTCTCTGTTGACTGTCTAAACCTCTTCACCTCCACCGCATCCCTGGGCCAGCACAGGCTTCAGGGAAAGGGGAGGGGAGGGGAGGGGAGGGAGTGTGCCGGGCTCCTCCTCCTCCCGCAGCCTCGAAGGGGAGAAGGCCCCGGACTCTGTTTTTCCCGTGGCGGCCCTGTGCACGCAGGAGCCCGACTCCAAGCGTGTGGGGGGAGCCGCCCCTGCCCCCCCCCTGCAGTTCTGGCTACTGGGCGCCCCGGCCCCACCCCCGTGTTTTAACTAGTAAGACTCATGTCCAACTTCGGGCCTCCAGGACAGTAAGAATGTGTGTTGTCTTGGGGCACCTGGGGGCTCAGTCGGTTAAGCGGCCAACTTCGGCTCAGGTCATGATCTCACAGTTTGTGGGTTCGAGCCCCGTGTTGGGCTCTGTGCTGACAGCTCGGAGCCTGGAACGTGCTTCGGAGTGTCTCTCTCTCTCTCTCTCTCTCTCTCAAGATTAAATAAAATTAAAAAAAAATGTGTGTTGTCTTAAGCCACCGAGTCTGTGGGCATCTGTCACAGCAGCGCCCAGAAGCGAAGGCACCCGCCCAGAAGCGAAGGCACCCGCCCAGAAGCAAACTTTGGACGCCGCTTTCCCTGTCTCCCTGCAGGAAGCAAGAGGAAGCCCACAGACCCGGGAGCCCGCCCCCAAAGGGAGATCGAACTCTCCTTCCAGAGAACCAGGAGGTTAACGCGCTCCTTCCGACCCCGCCATGGCTACGGCCCAGCGCTGTCAGAAACCGCCGCCGCTCACGGATGCCGCCGCACGCACACTGCCGTACCCACGGTCCTGAGCACACAGCAACCCATCACACAGACTGGAAAAGTGAGGCGCAGGCCCACTGAGCCACACAGCCAAGAGCCCAGGCCCCCCCGTCTCTGGGCTCCTGCGGCTCCCTCTCATTTCCGACGCAGCCAACTGTTAACGAACCCAGACACGACGCAGGGGTGCCGGCCCGGTCATCGCAGGACTGGGGCGGCGCTCCGGCCGTGTCTGCGCATGCGGTGTGCGCGCCCCGCGAGGTGGGGGGCAGGCTCTCGCGGAGGCGTGGCCCCTCAGTTCTCGGTGGCGGTGGCTAGCAATGGGTGAGCCGGTCCAGGGGTCCCTGTCCCACTACGGACAGCCCTGCGAACCTCGTCCCCCGGCCAGCTTCCCGGAGAGGCTGCCGGGACTCAGGAGGCACGCGGCCCTGCCCTCGCTCCCGGAGCACTAGCCGCGGGGTGGACGGGAAGGGAGAAAGTGCATCACCGGCCGGCTTGGCCTCCGGACGAAGCTGGAATCTGGGCTGGTTCTATCCGCCCAGCTGGGAAATTACCGTTTACGGAGCACGTACCTGATCAAAAGTTGGCTCTAGTGGCGTGATGGCCACCACGTTTATGATACAGGGTGACAACAACCCATGCACCTCATGTAACGTGGCAGCCTGGTCCCCTGGAGGCATGATTGGGGTCGGACAGACCCCAGAAGCCTGGCGTGGGAGTGTGCGGCAGGTGGCCGGAGCCTCACTGTCCCCCTCTGCAGAGAGACCCCCGATTGTGTTCTGGCCTCACACACTGTGCCCCCATGGGCTCCGGGAAGGCAGGCTCCAGCCCCAGACGGCATTCTTGGCTGATCGAGGGCCGTCACCGTGACCCCAGGCCTCTTGTCAACGGTAACTTCAGGAGACATATGACACAACCTAGCTGACCAGCAGAGGGGCTTCATGGAAGACTTTCCCCCCCTTAAAATTGATACACAAAGAAAGAGAATCTTCTCCTTCTGTTGGAAGCTGGATGTGATGCCTGGAACAGCTGCAGCCCCGTGTGACCCTGAGGAGAGCCAGCCTCGGGTCCCGGCAAGCACCCTGAGGAGGGCACACCGTACAGACAGCACGAGGCTGGGTCCTCAACGGGGTCCATGAGATGGCGCACAAACCGACTCTGGGTCCTTCCTGTCTCGGGGCTTTTTGAGCTGCTGGCTAGTAGGTTACAGGATGACGTCATGTGTAATGTCAGAAGCATGGATGGATGGCGGATAGAACACATTATCGTAAAATGTTATCGTGCATTTAACACAGAAAAACTTGGCCGAACATAGTTGATCAAAAATCTAAAGAAGCTGTGAGTCGTGCCGACAGTGTTCTGTGTTTGCCATCAGCCTTCGAAGGCGGGTGGCTGGGCGGACTGGCCCAGTGACCCCTGATGGCCCCTCGGTCTCCTTCTTCATCAGCTAATGACGTTGTTAACCTCACATAACCACCAAATTCTCTTCCAAATCAAGTCTTTCCTGTCCTGGGATTCATGCTCTTATGAGGAAATATTAACACTATCTTGAGAAAAAATTCCACTCTGCAGTCGGTCCGAAACATAATTCTACACAACGAATCATGACTGATAGACCAGGTGCTGTTCTAACCAGAGACATTAGCTCGCTACACAGTCCTTACAGAGAAGGGAGAGCTCTGAAAGCAGCATTGCAAACACTAATCGGGAGTCAGAACGACCATCAGCAAACAGTAAGTGCCTTCTGTATGCAAGGCCTTGGTCTAGAGCTGGGAACCCAAAGCGACAGAAACGTGTCTGACCGGGTCCCCAAGGAGGCGCCCAGAGATGTGTGCCGACAGGACTGGCCTTCCCTGGGGACACGCGGGCACAGGCCTTACCGTATTTCACAGCCGGGGACCGTCTGAGCGTTCCGTTCCGATGTCCACGTGCAATGCGTCCCTGTGTGACAAATTGTGCATCTCGGCACCGAGGAGCCCGTGCGTGCAGAGAATCACGCGTCTGACACACGGACCAGCAAACCAGTCTGCAGGCCGGATCTGAGGCTGAGGCACACACGCCTGCACATCGGAGCACGCAGTTAACACGCCCGGCAGGAAACCTCCAGTGCAGCCGGGGTCCCCCCACGGACAGGACGCGAGCTCTGTCCCTGCTGGCTGAGCGCCCAGGGCAGGGGGCCTCTCTGAGCCGCAGTCTCTTCATCCGTGACAGGAGAACCGAGGGAAATAATGCGAAGCGCCCAGCGTCTGGCCGGTCTCCCCAGGGTGACCTCGGGGACCCCAGGGTCGCCTGAGCCATGTTGAAGAGACGCTCTACGATGGCCTCTTTAGTCGGCCTCCACGGTCAGTCATTCCAGAGGGGACAGGGCGGCGGGGCTGGGGGTCAGGAAACCTTGCTCCAGCCCTGCTCCGTCAGCCTCCGCGCTCCCTCCTCAGGGCCCAGGCCCCTCCTTTGCCAGGTGAGGATAACGATCTATTATTGATCTCAAAGGCATGTCATGAGGGTGAAATGAGGCATGAAAGTGCTTTGTCCCCTGGCGTTTCTTTCCGCCGTCCCTGCTGTGGGTGCCAAAACCTTTGGCTTGGCTGGGCGTGGCAGGAGGCACGGTGAGCTCCCGGCCTCAAGGCCTAGCTCTGTCATTTGCTAGCTGTCTGTCCTTTAAAAGTGACTTGCCACTCCGTGCTGTGTGCACAGAGCCCACCGGATAACTGACCGCCACTGTGACGGTGTGTTCTCTGAGGTGGAAATGGCTGGGCCAACCTGCAAACACACACACACACACACACACACACACACACACACACACACACACACCCACCCACCCACCCACCCACCCACACCCACCCACCCACCCACCAAGGTCAAGGGCACTCGTCCAGCATCCAGAGCTTGCTCGGAGCCCAGGTGGCGTGGACACCGCTCAGGCGGATGCGCCTGAGGATGCTGGCGGCCCCCGCGTCTCGAGCCCCCGCTAAGCAGTATCTCATCTAATTCTCCAGCCGCCTTTGCAAGTAGGCACTTTTTACCTCCATCATGCAGAGGAAGGGGGACACAGGGCAAGCTGGGGATGAGAGCCAGCATTAGGATCTGCTCGCCCAGACTTCCGGAGCGCCTGCCCTTGACCTCTCTGGTCCCCTGGGGGGAGGAGATGGGTTTGGGAAGGCTCCTGTGGGCAAACCACCGTCTTGGCTAGGAATGCATTCAGCAGCGGGCGCACTTGACCACCAGAAGCTGGGTAGAGCAGCCGGGTGGTGCCAGGCACAGGGTCTGGGTGAGTCTCCCTCTGGTGTGCATCACAAGGGAACCGGGTCCCTCCAACGGCGTGGCAGCGCTGTGTTCAAGAGAGCCGGGCGGGGAGGGTGCAGGGGGTTGCCTGACATGTTCCCCTTCTGTTAGAGAAGTCGTTTTCCAGAAAGTCCTCTTCAGGCTTTTACTGGAGTCTTACCGGCCAGAACCGGATCACAGGGTAATGCCTGGACACAGGAGAAGCCAGACATGGAAATGTAGTGTTTTCCAATCGTTGGAGCCAGTGGGGGGACGACTGGGAAGCTCACCAGCCACGCTGCACATGCACCAAGCGGCCCTACCCACCCCTGCCTTGGAGGCCAGGTCCATGTTCCGGAGCTGTCCTAAGAGAGTGCTATAGACCCGGGGAGAAGGGGTGGGGCGGGGGAGAGGCGAGTAGAGCGGAAAACAGCAGAAATTTGTTCTCGCACAGCTCTGGAGGCCAGAGGCCCAAAGTCCAGGTGTTGCAGGGCCCCGCTGCCTCCGAAGGCTCCACGGGGGGGTCCTTCGTGCCTGTCCCAGCTCCCAGGGGCTTCAGGCGTCCCTCAGTCTCTGCCTCTGGCCTCGCATGGCCTCTCCTGTGGGTCTCCTCTTCCTAGGACACCAGTCCTTGGGTTAGGACCCAGCCTAATGCCCTCATCTCAACCTGATTCCATCTGCAAAGACACTGTTTCCAAATAAGGTCACGTTCACAGGTACTGAGTGTTAGGGCTCCCAGACAGGTTTTGGGGGGGGGGGGACACAGCTGAACCACTAAAGGACCCCCCCGGGTCAGCCTGTTGTCTTCTTTGGGAGGGAAGGTAAAGGACCCTTCACACGCATTCCCTTTATAGGGACCAAGACGTCCTCTTCCAAGGTTAGACCCTCTGCCCATCTCTGCTCCCGCGGCCTGGGCCGGCCTTGCCCAGTAGGGGCTTGCCAATCCCCCTTCTCCGTCCTCACACCCCTTCTCCACCAGAGGCACCCTGAGTCCTCTGCGGTGGGCACTGACCTCTCCTCCTCCCACCGGAGGGATTTCTTGGACACACGAGTCCCCAAACCTGCAAAGAACAAAACGGTTTCCCAGCCCCTGCACTGCCCTGCTCTGCACGGACCTTACCCCCACCTGGAACCTAGCACTCGCCGTCCACCTGGCCTCTCAACGCTCAGGGCTCCTGGGGTTGCGTTTCCAGGCAAGGCTCCGCTCCGGCGTGGGCGCCTGTGTCCAGGGATGGGCGCCTCCGTGGCCGGAGCTGTGCGGGCTCCTCCTCCAGGCCTCACTGTTGCGACAGGATGAGGAAATGGCACTTAGAAAAGCCGCCTGGCTCGTGCAGCTTAGCAACACGGGGGTGGGGCGAGGCGCAAGCGGAGTCACACCTGACGGTCCCAACGGCCCCACTGCTGCCGTTTATTGAGCACCGGCTCCCAGCCACGTGTCTCGTGCCCACTGCCTCCAAGTCTGTGAGCCCGTGCTCCTGGGAGGGGCAGCGACTCGCCCAAAGCTAGGTGCACCTGGCGCAAAAAACGTTGCTGCTTGTTTTTTTATTGGGGGGCAGGAGGCAATTTTCTGGGATGTTACTCCGCAGGGGGAATTAATTATGTTAATTATGTTAAATGCCAAGATTCCTCCCCGTCTTAAGAACCTATAAACCCCAGGATAAAACAGGGTTAGGCCCACCCGGCTCCCTCGTCTTCAGTAACTGCTTAAGCACAAGAAGAGGGGACATGTGTCTGATTTCCATCAACCTCTGAAGCCACCAAGGACACCCCAAGCCCCGTTCGTTTGGTGCCTCTATGTCTCGCACAGGGGCCTGAAGTTCTCACGGGTGGGTGGGAGGGGGCAGCGGGAGGAGAATGGGGTTGTCCGATCCCATATCCATCGTCCCTCCCCATTCTTGGCGTCCCCGCCCCCAGGCCTTGCCCGAGAGCAGAGGTAGCGTAATCTGTCCTGCTGTAGAACTAGTTATCACAAACGTGGAGGCTTAAAACAGTGCCCATGTGTCCGCTGGCGGCTCCACGGGCCAGAAACCTGAACAGACGCATTGGAATCTCTGCTCCAAATCAAGGTGTTGGTGGGTGGGTTCTTGTCTGTGGCAGAATCTACTTCCTGGAGGCTAGAGGCCTGAGGTCCCTGTGTCCTACTGGCTATAGGTCAGGGCCACTCTTTGCTTCCTTTCCATGTGTCCCTTTCCGTTTCATAAGCAGCAATGATACCATGTCTTCCTGACCTTTCTAACGCGGCTGACACCCCTTCTGCCAGTAGCCAGAGGAAACTCTCTACTTTTAGGGCTCACCTGATTAGGCCAGGCCCACCTAGATCATCTCTGTGTGTCCAGGTCACCTGACTTGGGACATGACATCTGCAAAATCTCTTCACTTAGATTAGTGCTTAGATAACCCGGGACTGGGAATCCTGCCTACCCGGAGGTCTTACAGGGAGATGAGCCGCTAGACAGCCCCCCCCCCATCTCTAGGCAGGGAGACACCTTCTCCCTCCTTCTCTGGTATGAAATGGGCCCTCTTTCAGCACAGAGGAATTCGTAGAAATTCACCTCTTTCTCTGAAGAAAAAAACATAACAGAGGCCTGGCCTCCGAGGGGAAGCCCTAATATTCATACTGAACAAACTTGTCTTCTCCCGACTGTGGGGCAGCCTAGCTATGGGGCAGCCTTTTCAGAACCGATTCTCAGAGCGAAGTGTGCAGCTGTTTGGTGCTGGGCGTAGAGGACCCCAGCAGCAGCTTCGGGGACCCCAGCTCTCAGCACACAGGCTGTGGAGCCTCCAGAAGGCTCTGCTCCTCCCTCACTGTATGGGCTGAGCGGTGTCCCTGCAAATCCATGTCTCCCTGTTACCTATGAATGCGGCGTTATTTGGACACAGGGTCTTTGCAGATATAATCAAATGAGGTCACACCAGATCGGGTGGGCCCGACCCCAATGCCTGGGGGCCTTGTGAGAAGAGGGGCAACTGGACACAGATAGGAAGGCAGCCACATGAAGATGGAGGCAGAGGCTGCGGTGATGTGGCCACACGCCAAGGAGACCAAGGATTGCCAGCAGCGACCAGCAGCTGGGAGACAGGCGTGGGATACAGTCTTCCTCAGAGCCTTCAGAAGGAGCCTACCCTGCCCCCACTGACCCCTGGATTCCTAACTTCTAGTCTCCAGGGCTGTGAGAGGATAAATTGCTGTAGTTTTAAGCCATGAAGTTTGTGATAATTTATCTACGGCAGCCATAGGAAACTAACACACCCACTGGGCGCGTGTGTGCGTGTGTGCATGTGTTCTTAAATCTAATCTGACTGCCTACAAACCTCACTCTATTATACTGTCTACCTTCCCTCATCTACTTTCTGCCTCCCTCCTCAAAGCATTTTAATTTGCAACCCCCGGTGTAATTGATACATTTAATAAAACTGGATTTCAAAAGCAAATATCTCATACTGTGCGTAAGAATAAACTCCAAATGGATCACGGACCTGAACATGAGAAAAATGAAACCAGAGACATAATGCAAGAGGACGCGGGTTAATTTCCTTATAACCTGGAGGCAGGGAGGAGTCTTCTGACCACCACTTAAAATCCAGGTGCAATAAATGATCACAAAAACACACTTTTCTCAAGGTAAAAACACAATAAATGAAGTCAAAGGCAACCGACAAACTGGGACAGAGTATTTTCAACATAAATCACAGATAAAGGGCTTTTAGCTCTAATATATAAAGAACTCTTAGGAACTGACGGAACAAAGACCCAAAGCATGATAGAAAAATGTGCAGAAAACATGAACAGGCAATTCATTAAAAAAAAAAAATACAAAAATGGCATCTGTTCTCCAACCCTGCCGGACACTCGGAGGTCCGGGCTGCACCTTCGTAAATCTGTTCCTGCTCAAACCAGACGTCGGGGCCTCCCCTCTCTCTGCAGCACAGGCTGTTCCCAGATGTCAATCCCCCGTGAAGCACGAAGACTTCCCGGCCTACAGTGTCTCCAAGAACCGTCGCTACAGATGTGGGGGCGGCTGTGAAGGAGGAGTTTTATCACAACAGGAGCTTTGCTTTCTGGGGTGGGCCCCTCGAAGGAGGGGGCTCTGCTGGGCTGGGTGACCTCTGGTGTGTGTGTTTAAAAAGAATCCTCCCAGGGCCTGTGGGTGGCTCAGTCGGTTAAGCGTCCGACTTCGGCTCCGGTCATGGTCTTGAGGTTCGTGCGTTCGAGCCCCGCGTCGGGCTCTGTGCTGACAGGTCCAAGCCTGGAGCTGCTTCAGATTCTGTGTCTCCCTCTCTCTCTCTGCCTTTCCCCTGCTCACATTGTCTCTGTCTCTCAAAAATAAAATAAAAAACATAAAGAAAAATTTAAAAAGAATTCTCCCATATTTCAGAGTTACACCTTGTCATCCAGACAACACGTTATCTGCCCACGGAATGCGTTTTTCACCCAGACTCGAGTCCGGTGTGCTCTGTGGTGAAGCCGTGATGGCGGGGCGGGGGGGGCACTGGGAAGCACCCCAGCTCCTCCGCTTCGGCCCTGCTCGTACTTCTCCAAAACACGTGGGGCCGCGGCGGGAGGCCGGTCAGCTTTCAGCCCGGCGCAAGGTCCAGGGAAGCAGAGCTGCCTTCGGAAACTCAGCCAGCAGAGCAGAAACAGCCTGAATGCCCAGCAACAGGGGATCGGTGGACAATTTCGCAGTACACCTGAACAACAGCGTTCTGGGCCGCGCTTGAAAATGGGGGTTTGGAAGAGAGTCCGTGACATGGAAGACATCTGGGTGTGTTGTTAGGTGGAGAAAAGAGACCGTAAAATGTGGAGAACGGCCCTGTCTTTGTGGAGAGTAGGCCGCTCCTGTAAAAATAGGTGTGCATAAATACATAGGAGTACAACAGTGTCTAGGAAGATATATTCTAAAATGTTGACGTCGGTTGTGACTGAGAAGTGAGATTATTTGGGACTTTTATATCATTTTCTAGTGAGACGTAACCTCTGCACAAGGCGCACGTGTGGCCTCCTCACCAGGCAAAACAATAATGTGTCTGTGATTCTTGATTACTTATATATATAAAATCCATAACTTACCTGCTTTAAACTAGTTCAGAAGAATAACGTGTGTATGCCAGGGTGGAGCGGGGGAACGTGAACTAGGAGTGGCAAAATGTCACCGCGGAGGAGGCTGGGCAGTAGGGACGCAGGGAATCACCACTATGCCAGGCGACTGACTCTGGGTATGCTTAGAAATTTCCATAGCAGGGAAACTCACAAAACCAAAAGCGGCAGTGAGTGAAGTGTGGTGTGAGGAGGTCACTGCGGCGCGGGAAACGGACAAATGTGAAAACCAAACAGACATACAATACAAAGGCTCAGTACTTGACCAGGACCCACAAGCCCCCGACGGTGCGGCCTCTTTAAGCCTCAGCTTCCCCATCTGTAACAGGGGGGATCCTGGTCAAGGCGCGGGCCTCTGATACGGACTCAACTGGTTATTTTGGTGGCGGTTGTAGTTTGGTCCAGAGCAGCAGGTTGGAAGCCTGAGCGCCAAATGTCTGCGGGGTGCCCACAAGGGTCAAGTGGGAGCTGGCAGGATGCGGAGTCCAAGCCCCCACCCCCAGGGAGCCTGGATCCACCCCCGGGGTCAGGCTGAGGAGCCTCCCGTCTGAAATAGGAGGGCAGGTAATTCCTGCTGTGGAAACGTGGCACCCAGCCCAAGGCCAAAGACACCAGGAAAGCAAGCGTGCCCTGGAGGGAAATGCGTGGCTGTGCAGAAACGGCGCCGGGCGTTGTTTGGGGCAATTGCCCGTTTACGGCTCCAGGTGGACTTTGTCAGCAGTCACGGCCAGGGAAAACTGGCGAGCGGCAGGTACGGATGCGGCTGGAGCCGCTGGTGTGCAGGAGCCACGAACACACAAGTCGCCTGTGTGCTTTCCTCCGGAGGGACAGAGGCTGGGCAACGGACTCAGGTCAGAATGTGGTTCCAACGCGTAACAACTCGCATGGCCCTGGGCCCACGGTGACCTTTCCGTCTGCAAAACCTGAGCAGCGACAGCAGCTCAGAAGCAAGCTCTCAGAGCTGTGCCGATCGATCGCGCAGGCCGAGGGGGCTGAGGCAGCGGGCAGTGATGCCATCGGCGAGACTCGGGCTCCGCGAGGCCTGCGCGTGAGGGGTTTGGTGCGCTGGATCAGGAAGCAGGGCCGTGGACGAGGGGGAAAGGCACGCGGATACGTGTCTCCGCCTGGACGGGAGCGGAGGATCCAGGCGGGACTCCTCGTGACATCGGGGCTCGAAACCTGCACTGTTTTCACTGGCCCACCCGGGCTCCGCTAGGCCTGGGCCCCACAGGAGAACGGAGGGGCCGGGGTGCGGGCGCTGGACCGGAGGCCAGGTGGCCGCTCGCGCCCGGCTTCGTCCCCGCGACCACGGCCCCTCCCCGTCCTTCCCGCACAGGAAGTCATCCGAGGCACGGCGCATCCTCATTGCAAAATCGTTTCTTTGGGGGCATTTGGGATGAATCCCAAGTCTCTCTTTCTCAGCCACAGTTACTAAATCATACTCCACTCCAGCCCTACAGAAAACTAGACGGCTCCCGAGAGCAGGGCCCACCGAAGGCCCCGGGCCCGAGTCGGGCACGTGGCAGGGATGTTCCCTCCTGGGCACTGTGCCAGGGATCTCTCCCCGTCTGAGCGCCTGGCCTGCGTCCCTTTTACCTACAGCCCCGGTACCGTGTGCAGGAACGCCCTGCCCTCTGACCTGCGCGGAGCTCCTCTCCCCAGCCCCCTCCCACTGATCCTCAGGCCCTCCGCCCTGCAGGCGGTGGGGAAAGGTTCAAGTCCCGTCTGAGGTCAGGGGAAGGGATCAGCTCCAAAGGGCTTGGGGCTGGAGGCTGTCTTAGGGAAGGAGCCCGGAGGCAGTAGAGGTCACTGTCCACTTCAGCCTCCGGGAGGCTCCTGGCCGCTTCCTGGGGAAGAGAACGGTGTGCCCAGAGAAAGCGTCCGCAGATGGGCAGCCATCTGCTTCGGGGACGGGAGTTCAGGCTGTCTGTTCCGTAAAGTCGAGGAGCTGGGTGTCATTTTTCCAGGAGGCCCCCGAGCCCTTTGTGGGGTCTGTTCCCGCAAGGGAGTGATTTGCTATCTGTTGAGCAGGATTAAACTGAGCTGGAGTAAGTTTGAGGGGAAATCACGCTCTAAGACTGTCCTGACCCCAGCAAATGACTGGGGACTTAACACGGCGGACGTGTCCTCCCGCGGTCAGAAGTCCAAAGTCCAGGTGTCCCACGGCTGCGCCCCCTCCAGAGACTGCAGGGGAAGACCTTTCCCACCTCTTCTAGCTCCTGGTGGCTCCCGGTGACCCCTGGCTCCAAATCTCTGCTTCCGTCTTCACATGGCCTACCTCACCCACTGAGTCTCTGCTTGTTCTTTTCTGTTATAAGGACACCCTAATCCATGATCTCACCTTGATTCTCACCAAAATTATATCTGCAAAGACCCTATTTCAGAAAAAAAAGTCACTTCCTGACATTCTGGGTGGACAGGACCTTTTGGGGGACACGATTCAGCCCAGGACACACACGAAATAGCAAATGGCACAGCAGAAAGGGACAAGGTGGTCGGGAGTGGGGGCCTTGAGGGCTACTTGCGGCTCAATTTCCCCAGCTGTCCAGGGCCTGTCAGCGTCTCTGCTGGCTGCCAGGGGCAGGGTTCCTAGTTTCCTTTTGTGAATGAGGAAACTGAGGCTTGGAGGGGTTGGATGAACGGCCAAGGTCATGCAGTTGGCCAGAGCTGGGCCTGGAGTGAAGGTCAGCTCTACATCACCGAGGGGAGGCTCCACATCCCGGCGGGGCTGCCCTGGAGGGACCCCCAGCGACTTAGGGTCCCAAACTCTTTCTGCTCCGATGAACCTAATTAACCAATAGAAAGCAAAGGTGTTGACTTGCTCTGATTTTCCTGTCATTTTGCTTTCCCATGTTATAGCTTTGGAAAGGTGGCTACTTTCCTGGAAACACTGGAAAAGGTGAGGTCGCCCGAACAAGGATTGATGTAATCAGGTGCAGACAGACATCAGTGAGGCAGGGAGCCCAGTGGGACCAGCCTCGCCCCTCCTGCCGATGTGGATTTCCAGCTGCCTGGGACCATCACTCCTCCCTTCCCCGACAGAGAACACCGCGGTGGCGCTAGGAAATGTGGCCCAAGGAGTGGAGAGGGGTCAGGGAGCGGGAGGCACACTTTCTTTCGCTCCCTGGCTCCCTGGTGTGGCTCCGCAGAGTCTGCCAAGCCTTGAAGCCCCAGGGCTGGAGACCGTCTTGCTAGGAAGTTTCCAGCACCTTGGACCACATCCTGCAGAAATGCATGCATTTATTCGGCGCCTTTCTCTTGTGTGCCACCCAGAACCAGGGTGCAGGCTCCACGGGGCGGGTAGGGCAGGGCCGCAGAGCCTGGCAGACACCGAGGAGTCATAAGTCGCCAGACGTCAAAAGACGGGACCCAGGGGAAGGGCAGCGAGGCTGGACCAGTGCTGCGGGGCCCGGCCTGCCGCTGTAGATTCGTACAGGGGTCGGGGCGCCCGGCCGCCTCCACCTGCGGTCGGGGCCGCGCACAGGCCAGGAGGGGAGGGGGCGTTGCTCGCGCCCCCGGTTCCCCGCGCGCCGACAGCGGGCAGACTTAACAATGGCCGCATCTGGCGAGGTCTGCGGAGAGAGCGGCTCCCGGCTCACCCCAGGGCAGGCCGGCCGGCTCGCAAGGGCGGGCGCCGGCCGTCGGTGAGCTCACGACCTTGCCGCGAGCTCCCCGCTTCCCGGGGCGCTGAGGGTTACCCTCGGTTTCCTGGGAGGCGCCCAGGGCTCAGAGAGGCCAAGCGACTCGGCCAAGGTCACACAGCCTCGCCGAGGGAAAGCCGCGTCGCGGCTCGGGTCTCCGGAGCCCCCGCTCCAGCAGCTTTTCGGAGATACTCGCTTTCTCCCTACGGCGACGCCCGGGAGTCAAGCGGGAAGGTCGGACGCCCGGCTTTCGCCTCAAACAATACTGCGCGCAGATCTGCGGGAACAAAAGCGACCAGGAATCCGCTCCGGGTTTTCCGCCGCGCCGGCCCCGCCGGCCGCCGAGGGGCGGGACGGGGCGGCTCCGGCGTGATCGACAGCCCCGGGGAGGCGTGGCCGGGGCGGGGGCGAATCGGATTGGGGACCCGGAACAATCACGGGCCGAGAAGGGGCATCCCGAGCCAATCAGCGGGGGAGGCGGGCCTGGCCGGCGCCGCTGTCGCGAGAGGCGGCCACCCCGCCCACTTGCGCCTCGTCCCGGCGCCCGTCAGCAGCGAAC